>NC_090250.1:4081350-4121108 GCF_037325665.1 Littorina saxatilis | reverse complement strand
ACACACACACACACACACACACACTCACACACACACGAGTACAGACTCATGCACGCGTGCGCACACACACACAAATACACACACACACACACACACACACACACACACAAACAGTAACACTAACACATGTGCACAAAATGAACACAAACAAGAGGCGAAGCCTTCAAGGCTCACGTAAGAAATCGACAAACAGTAACACAAACTCAATCACTCCGTCACACATACACACACACACACAGTAAGCATTGGTGACACTGTGCAAGAAAGAGAGACACTAGATCTAGATCTGTCTGTCTGCATGTAGCCTACTTACAGACACGACTGCCAAATAGTCTCGGCCCGCTCAAAATAACAATGACCGAGACATTCCTTCGCGTGACGTCTAACCCTCTTACGCCATAATGTGACGTCTTCAAATGACGAAATGTTAAAGTTTCTACCACAGACATACACACGCACGCACGCACATACGCACATACGCACGCACGCACAGACAGACAAAGTTACGATCGCATAGGCTACACTTCGTGAGCCAAAACACACACACCGCGCGAGAGAGAAAGACTACAGGGAGGCATGACGTCATGATGCATTAATTGACGTCAAAGACTTTCGACCGTGACGTATTCTTCTTACGCGAGCTTTATCCATAGACTTGGAAACTACGGAATTTCTACCCGTCCAAAGCGGCCTTGGGTGGCGTTTGCTAAAAAAATGGGGGCGCCAATTTTACCCACCGTATTTTTGTTAGTATGGTCCCAATTTTTGGTGAACTTCCATCTCCAACTGTGGCCCATTTTCGGGCACAAAGAATCCTTCTTTATCATGTATTATTCGGTATGCACATTTCTCAAATCGATTACAGTATAGCGTTCACGGGATACCTCCAGCTTCGCTGGGATCACTGAGACGAGGTATGTAACCTCTTTATTCCTCCTTTCTTCAGTTATTCAAAGAAAAGAGGAGTTTTTGTGCGAAAGTTTGATCGAATCCAAATCACTCAACCAGACTACCTGCGCTGGCGATTGAATAATGCGCGGTTGTATAGTTCAGGAAAATTCAATCACTTCTTGTCAGTTTCCCTGTTTTGGACTAAAATCAAGTACACATGCAATTATGTTGTTATTCTGCTGTGGCGGTAAAGGCAGATAGTGTGTGTTCTGTTCATGTTTTGGTATCGCTTAGGAAATGTTCTTTCTTCGAATGGGACAAGCAGACGAACTTTTGCACCCGTGTTCCAACGTTAAAAACCTGTATGAAGTTCCGTTTTCTGGGGCAAAATAGTGTATGAAACCGCTGTATGTTCTTTAAATTGATGCGATGTGTGCATTTGGTTGCGTGTGATCTGTTTATAAAATGAAATATTGTCGAAAACTAACCGTCGGATTGCAGTCTCTTGTCCAAGCAACTCAGTTCAGAAAATTTGGAAGGGGAACTACTCTTGTCGTACGAGAGTTACTTGAACTCAAAACAAAAGAGATCTAAAGCGAGTTTCTCTGCACTGATCGTTAGATTTGGATTTTGAAAACAACCAAACTCATAGATTTTATGTGGAGATTAATGTGTTCAAGCCTGTAGTTGCCAGTTTAAATGCAGTATGTTTGTATTGTTTGGTCTAGAGATGCATATTTCGTACATTAGAGCGTTCGGAACTTTTCAATCGCTAAAGTAGTTCCCTCAAAGTCTAACTCATCAACCTGTGAGCTATCGAGGATTCAGGCCCGTTGTTGGGTAAGTGATTTTTGTTGTTGGGTAAGTTACCGAAAAATAACTAGCCCTACACCTTTACAGAGAGAAAGAAGCAGAGGGGGGAATAAACTTTTGTATTCTGATTCCCTAGTTAGGTGAAATTGCCGTTTTAATTTCAGTTCTAACACAGCACTGATGATTATGTTATTCTTTTTGCTTTCGATGTTATGGCGTTGTGGCACGTTCATTTTGTAGAGAGTATTCAGTTCTAAACAAACAATCTTAAATTCAGAGTATTACTTTAGCTGGTAAAGAGTCGATGTTGTTTATCAAAAGAATGATTTTGATGTAAATTATATACAGAGCACAGTTTCCTAGTGTTTTTTGATGGTCAACGTGTTTTGTGATGGTCATTCCGTCAATAGGCGCTCAGTCATTAAAATCAAAATATGTGTGGTGAAAAGACACCCCCAATACTTTCTGTTGTTGTTGTTGTTGTTGTTGTTGTTGTTGTTGTTGTTGTTGTTGTTGTTGTTGTTGTTGTTTTGTTTTTTTTGGTCGTATTAGAAGAAATGTGTAAAAAAAGAGCACATCTTATTTTTCCTATTTTGCAAAGGGAACAATTGAGTAATTTCTCATTTTGAGATAATACATTATGATTGTATTGTATTTTCTGATTATAATAGAACGAGCAGTAAAACTTCTTATCGATTAAGCGTAGTTTATATAGTGTCTTTGTTACTGCGAGGCTGATTATTCATTCTACACAATGAACGTGCCACAATTCTCTGTTCTTTTGCTTTGTTTTCTGAATTATGATTTGTTGACATTTATTTTGATGCAGTGTTGGTTTCTGTCGTTCTTGCAGTGATCAGCAAGTCATGCTATGTATAGCCAGTGCAGACATTTCAATCTGTGTACACAATTTATGTCATTGGTAAGTGCAGGTTATTTGTGAATGCGTTGCTTTTTTCCCGCAACACGCGTGTAGTGTGACGTCACTGAGTGTGTAGCAGTGTGTATTTATAATCGCCAGCTAGATGTGTAGCTTTGCTTGGCTTATCTTTTGTTTGCTTCTGTAGTATTTTCTGTATGGTTTGAACAGAAGATCGTTCGCTTCTGTCTGCCTCCCCGCCTTTGTATCGGCCAAAGGGCTGCATGGCATGTATGGCATGATTCGATTCTGTAATGCTGAATGCATTCACGACTTGCTTGTTTGCGCTTTTTTTTGTTTGTTTAATGTTTGTCTCTTATTGGTGTGTGTGTGTGTGTGTGTGTGTGTGTGTGTGTGTGTGTGTGTGTGTGTGTGTGTGTGTGTGTGTGTGTGTGTGTGTGTGTTTACCATTATATCCAACTGCTTAAATAGTGCGCTTGTAGCCTGTATGGTATAGAGACATTAGAACAAAACAAAAGCTTAAAACCAGAAGCTGCTGCAGAACCATGATATTCGCTCGTTTTGACATGTTCCTCCCTCTGCTGTTTGGGGTGATATATAAATGTACTATTCATTAACACATCTTTATATCAGAGCCACCTTCTGAAGGCCATCACCCCCACCACAAAGCACCTACCAGCTCCCACCCCCACCCCCCACCCCCACCCCCCCACCCCACCCCCCCCCTCCACCTTTTTCTTTATCTCTCAATGTTAGCATCTCACCTGCCCAAACCTCTTTTTCTCTTACGTCTGATGTGATATGATTTTATCCCTTGAAAACAACAAAGTTTAACTTTTTTTTTTAAATGGGATTGTCAAAAAAAATGTAAGCCTTAAGACTTGGATATATATGAGATCTAAAAATTGGATCACTGACGTAAGCCGATTAGATAGCACTTCATATTTTAAGGAAAAGGCGTGTACTTATTTAGTAATGAATAATAGATACACCATAATCGAAGAACGGCAAAGCATAATTATTTTCTTTTGATGAGAAAGTCTTCAATGGGCATTTCTCTGATTATTTTGGAATTTTTTGTTTGTGGTGTTTAGAATTCATGTTATTTCTTTCCTTGGCTCCTTTCTCCTTTTCTGACGTTTTCTCTTCTCTTCTCTCTTTCTCTCTTTTTCTTTTGTTTTCTTTACTTAGCATGTATTTAATTGTTTGTAATCCGGGTATGACGTTTTTAATTTTTAATGTTTTCACTTTTTAAGGTGTTAAGATCTTTTGCTTCTTAACTTTTAGTTCATATTTGTGTGGTTGAGGCGAGGGTGTGCAGTTTGTAGAGCGAAGCGGTGATGGAATAACGCTTGTCTGGTAACAGCAAACATGTGTGCATTGAGTGAAGGTTGTGTTACTGCATGACTCGTCCAATTGGTTTTGGGTGATTACTAACTCGCTCAAAGACAACGATAAAACCAAAGATATTAATTTTTTTTATATATCAAAAGATAGAGGTGCTACAGGGCAGTGAAAAACTTATTGGACGGGTTTTACTTTGTAACTTGAAGGTGCGCTAATTCACTCTCTCTGTCTGTGTGTGTGTGTGTGTGTGTGTCTCTCTCTCTGTCTCTGTCTCTCTCTCTCTCTCTGTGTCTCTCTCTCTCTCTCTTTTGCAAGCACGCACACGCCCACACACACACACACACACGCACACGCACACATACACACTAGGGCGCGCGCGAGAGTTCTTTGCAAAAAAACGAAGTATATAGGACCGACTAGAAAACTTTTGTGTTTTTACCCGAAATGGTGATAGTTGCCTAATAACTTTTCTTATGGCGAGCAGATCCTTGAGATATAAGCAAAACCACTTGCAAACAGGCAATTTGTCATCAGTTCTGCTATCTGCATGCCAGACAAGAATAGTTTCAGCTTGAAATATTACTTGCTTAATTGATTCTGTTTGTCTTAAATTTGAAAGAATAAATGTACTCTTGGGCACAAGGCAAGAACGACATTTTGTTCCCTTGTATATGTAATTTGGAGAAAAAAAAAGGATAATTGTGTTTCTTGACACAAGCTACGAACAATGACACGAGTGTCAAGGCTGGCTTGACATTTTTAGCTAGAGCACTTTCAGTGTCATAGAGCTTTATACCCTTCGGGCAAACAGCGGAGTTTTTAAAGCATATTAGAAAATGCGCCCAAGAATATTGACCTTAATGTATTTTCCCCTCTCACAGAATCTGCAATGTCGGCCAGAGAAGTAAGAGAGAGATGCCACTGCAAGACACAAAATAGAGCCTTTTGCCAGAATGGTAGAGATCACAAGGAATAGGAAGCTCTGAGGTGTGTTCTCGGGTATCAACCGGATTCACCGTAAACAAACGGTAATGAAAGGTGCGTGGCACTTCACAAAACACTGAGCAGCAGATCGTGATGTAGCCGTTCTCATGTTGGCCTTCATTTGGCGGCGGTGGAAGCTGATTCCTACATTAGTGCACTCAATGGAAGAGGCCAGCCGTCGTTTTACCTGAGTACAAGAAACAGGAACCGACATAACGAGTACGAAATTAGGTTCCTCGTGCTTAGCTTCTGAAATAGGATCCCTTAAAAGCAGTTATTTTACCCGCCATCGATTCTACAGCTTTGTCTTGCCTTACGGGTGAACAAGCATGGTGGAGACTTTTCCCTGTGATGGGGAAGAAGATTTATGGCCGTGTTTTATCGGAGAGAGAAGAACGCCCTGAGAAAAATGTTTATATGGGCATGAAATGCATTTATTTGAAAACGAAGTTTGCGGGTTCTTGACTACAGTAGAGAGGAGAAAGATCGATGCTTTCAAGACGTCTTCGTGTAAAGTCGATTGTAGGGTTAATTCGTTTCTAAGATGTTAAAGCTTTTGTGTTCTCATTAGATTGTTGTTGTTTTTTTGGTTTCTCTTGCAGGATTATTTGATTGTTTGTTGTTTGTTTCGAGGGGCGGGGATGTAGCTCAGTCGGTAGCGCGCTGGATTTGTATCCAGTTGGCCGCTGTCAGCGTGAGTTCGTCCCCACGTTCGGCGAGAGATTTATTTCTCAGAGTCAACTTTGTGTGCAGACTCTCCTCGGTGTCCGAACACCCCCGTGTGTACACGCAAGCACAAGACCAAGTGCGCACGAAAAAGATCCTGTAATCCATGTCAGAGTTCGGTGGGTTATAGAAACACGAAAATACCCAGCATGCTTCCTCCGAAAACGGCGTATGGCTGCCTAAATGGCGGGGTAAAAAACGGTCATACACGTAAAATTCCACTCGTGCAAAAAACACGAGTGTACGTGGGAGTTTCAGCCCACGAACGCAGAAGAAGAAGAAGAAGAAGTTTGTTTCGTTAAGGACCGGGTTGTTTCTCGTAAGTATTTGTGTATTTGAAGTTGAAGATTTTAAAAATGGATTGGTCTTTAACTGTGACATGGAGGCCAATGATCAAACATCGGGAATATTTTCTTGGGAGTCATCCGTATTTACAAAGAATACCTTCTGGGGGAGAAACTAACTAACCCCCCGCGGGTTAGGGGGAAGAATTTACCCGATGCTCCCCAGCATGTCGTAAGAGGCGACTAACGGATTGGAAACTTGCATTCTCCCAGCAAGGTCATATATTGTACTACGTTGCAAGCCCCTGGAGCAATTTTTTTATTAGTGCTTTTGTGAACAAGAAACAATTAACAAGTGGCTCTATCCTATCCCCCACTTTCCCCGTCGCGATATAACCTTGAACGGTTGAAATAAAGAAAGAGATTAACTATCAGCATACCTATCTGTCTTTCTCTACCTCCCTTCCCCATGCACTCACTTGCTATCTCACTCCTCTCCCACCCTCTTCTGCCCCCCCTCCCCACCCCACCCCTTGCAACCTCTGTACCCCTCTCTCTCTCTCTCTCTCTCTCTCTCTCTCTCTCTCTCTCTCTCTCTCTCTCTCTCAAGCAATTTTTTGATTAGTGCTTTTGTGAACAAGAAACAATTAACAAGTGGCTCTTTTCCATCCACCCTCTTTCCCCGTCGCGATATAACCTTGAACGGTTGAAAACGACGTTAAACACCAAATAAAGAAAGAAAGAAAGACACACACACAAACCCTCTCTCCCTCTCTCTCTCTCATCCAACCTCCATGCCCTTTCACCCCCCCCCCCCCCTCCCTGGTGCTGTGAGAGTATGTCTGCATCCGGAGTGCGGGGCTGTTGGTGACAGGGGGTGTCGGGTTTCTGTGCTCTGCGAGAAGAAATGTCTTGGAAAGGAATGGATGGTCACGTGCTAGTTGTTTCTGTACAGAGCAGTAACTCGATATTAATATCTAGCTGTGATGGCAGCACAGAATGGCAAAACAGTAACTCTAATATTCTACAACAATATCTTATTCTTTCTGTCCTGACAGCACAGAATGACAAAAAAAAAGGCTAAAAACTATCTCTATAGACAGCAGAGAACCGCAAATGAAGTAACCCAATACTAATATATAGTTGTAATTACGGCACAGAATCGCAAAACAAGTTTCTCTTTACCATATCCGGTTTTTTGTAAAAGTTGAGGCGGCACTGTCACACCCTCATTTTTCAATCAAATTGATTGAAATTTTGGCCAAGCAATCTTCGACGAAGGCCGGACTTCGGTATTGCATTTCAGCTTGGTGGCTTAAAAATCAATTGATGACTTTGGTCATTAACAATCTGAAAATTGTAAAAAAAAAAATTAAAAAAAATTATTAAACGATCCAAATTTACGTTCATCTTATTTTTCATCATTTCCTGATTCCAAAAACATATAAATATGTTATATTTGGATTAAAAACAAGCTCTGAAAATTAAAAATATAAAAATTATGATCAAAATTAAATTTTCGAAATCAATTTAAAAACATTTTCATCTTATTCCTTGTCGGTTCCTGATTCCAAAAACATGTAGATATATGTTTGGATTAAAAACACGCTCAGAAAGTTAAAACGAAGAGAGGTACAGAAAAGCGTGCTATCCTTCTCAGCGCAACTACTACCCCGCTCTTCTTGTCAATTTCACTGCCTTTGCCATGAGCGGTGGACTTACGATGCTACGAGTATACGGTCTTGCTGAAAAATTGCATTGCGTTCAGTTTCATTCTGTGAGTTCGACAGCTACTTGACTAAATATTGTATTTTCGCCTTACGCGACTTGTTTCTTTATACTTTTCCATTCCTTGGTGACCACCTGTCTATAACGACCACTGTTGGTCGCTCTCTCGGGTGGTCGTTGCAGCCAGGTTCGACTGCACATTGCTGTAAATGTAAACGATCATGTAGACTGTCTGACACATTTCACGTGACCTTTACATGTAAAACTGATCCATCCGTTTCAACGCGTATCAGCATGCAACAGCCCGGGGTTGTCTTGTGTGCAGAGTGGCGGCCATTTTTGTTGTACATTCATTTTCTCAGATTGGCAGAGAGATAGAAAAAGTAGAATTTCAGTCGGAAAAAAATGCCACTTTGGTTGTAGGTTGTTAATGTGTATCCAAGTGGACAGATGCTCTGATATCTGCTAACGTTTCAAACATTAATAAAGAAATCCGAAAGAGCTCCACGGCTGACATTCCTCAATCAGTACATTTGAAACAGATAACCCATCCAAGTTCCTCAATCAATACATTGAAACAGATAACCCATCCAGGTTCCTCAATCAAGAAACCCTAAACAGGCAAGACAGATAACTTTCCAAAAACTAGACCCCTCTCACCTCCACAAAGAATTTGAAGAATGTTTGGGTTTTTTAAACAGAAAAGTTAATGTCACAGTCGTTCTCTGTCCTCTCTAGATGACCTCCGCCTGCACAGCGGCCGCGGTTACCTAGGCAACCCGACTTTGTCCACCTTCCGGAGCCCGACCTCGGCGCGTCCTGAGCGATCCCTGCTGTCCAGCCTCGCGTCCAGCCAGCAGCCGGCGAGCAGCAACAGCGGGGGACTCAACAGCACGCTGACCTCCACTGCCCCGCGCTCCTACCTCCAGGCCCAGGGCGCCCACAGCAACTACAGCCGCAACATCAGCTTCAGCGACGACAGCGTGACGGCCAACACCACGGTGGGTCAGAGGACGTTGACCACGCCGCAGCAGGAGCAGCAGGGCAGGAGGGGGAGCAACGAGGAGAGCCCCACCCCCACCACCAACACCCCCACCCCGCGCGGCATTCTGTGCCACAGAGACTCTCAGTTCCGCTACAGCACGCAGCCTTCCCCGTCCTCTCAGCGCCAGCACGCCACCCCGCTCACCAAGTCCCTGCCCTACAGGAGGCAGCTACAACAGCAGCAGCAGCAACACCAGCAGCGCTACTCTCCCCCTCTCCCCCTCCCGCCCGACGTGTCGCCCTTGGAGAACCGCAGCGGGGACGACACGTACGGTGTCCGGGGCAAGGTGGTCAACTTCTCCGTGGCTGACTCCTACCAGATGACGCCTCGCAGGGCGGGCTCCTCCTCCTCCCCCTCCTCCCGCTCCTACAAGCCGTCAGGGGACGGCGGGAGGGGAAGCCCGGTGTACGTGAACCAGACGGCGGGTCAGAGCTCGCTGGGTCAGGCCTACTCCATGATGGACATGGACAGCGTCTTGCAGGACCGCGAGAGCACGGCCGCCACCATCGACGACGAGGACCGCACCACCACCACCTCCGGCAGCTACACCATCAACGCCGACGACCTCTGCCACGAGATCGACAACCTCTTCTTCAACGACGTCGTGGTGTGAGAGCTTGAGACAATTTGGCTCCCTTTGGGGGCGACAGTCTTGTTTTCCTTTGATGACGTTGAGGTTTTAGCTCTTGACACTGTTTGGCCTCCTGTGTAGGTGACAAGTCTTGTCTTCTTTCAACGACGTCGGTGTGTAAAGGTGACGAAAGATCACTTCGTGTTTAAGATGGTCTTCATCTGTTCATCACTGACTGATTGGCGTCGCTGTGTTGTTGACTTGCTCGCTGTTGTGTACGTGACAGAGAGTGTTCTTCAACAACGTGCTGGTGTGAGATGACGTGACTTTGTTCGTGTTTGTGGCAGTCTAACGACGACGGTATCTCTGTTATTGCCTGATTTAATTGACGTCACTGTGTTGATGACATCATCTTGTTCAGTCGGCGACAGGCAGGTTCCTCTTCGATGACGTTATCGTGTGAGTGAGGGAGACACGGTGTTTAACAACGACGTCATCATGTGACGTGGGAGATGTTGTGGTTTTCTGTGCCTCATTTTTCGTAGCGCTGTGCCGTTCCAGTGCTGTTCTGTGACTGTGTGACGAAACTGGCGCGACGTTACAGCGTGTTGACGTCATAATGACGTCATGTGCCTCTAAAAACATGGTGTGAACGCTGGGCTTAATTTGCCGGCCTCAAGATACATAACTCATTGTACTGCGAAGCGAGTCACTGTGGCGTCACAAATGTCTTTCGACTTTAGCCATGACCTATGCTGCGCCCATAGCAGCAAGGGCAGTTCTATGTCACGCTCGTGACAATTTACTTTGTGATGTCAGTGTTTGTGACGTAACATGCGTTACGTCTTGGAAGTCATTGCCTGTGTTTGACATTCTGAGCAACGCGTGTGTTCTTCATGATATTTTTACACTGTGCCCGCACCCTTTTGGATGAGAAACTCTTCCACGATCTCACACAAGCTCGCAAAACGTACAGCATAGTTTTAGCTGTTGTACTTGGCTTTTGTATTTAAACTGATGGCTTATGTTTTCAGTTGGAAGTAAACATTTCCTGACAATCAGTCTATATGAACACAGGTGTGTAATCGTTAGACACTGAAGTTCAAGAGCCCACAAAGTTAATGCGCCACTTTTTTTCCTGTAATGTATACGCGATGCTCAACGTACTACAAATAACTGCCACACACAAAATACGCGCTACGCATTTTTAACTTTTTTATGTAAATCGTTGTCTCCTTTACAGCCTGAACATAGGCGACTGATATATTTGCATATCATCGAATATCTTTAAGCCGCTAAAGTAAACTTGACACTGTTTTTTAGTCCACGTGTGACTTAGTTCGAGAAGGCGTAAGCTGTTGTGGGGTCACTAGTATTCGAAAGGACACAAATTAAAAAAAATGGTATAAAATATGTTTCAAAGCAAATATGGAAGTTGTTCTTAAAGGTTTTATTTATTGCTGTTTACTTTTGACAGTATGAAAACAGCCGACTGCTGTGTTATGTATTCAGAAATTCAAGTGTATATAGTTACGCCACTGATCTGAAGAAAACAAATTCACGTGATTATTTTTTAACTTGGACACCTGACAGGATACGGTATGACTGCCCAAGTTGTTGTACCATTTTTGGTCAAAGATAGAAACAGTGACAAAGTTATCTTCTATTAACGTCCCAAATATTTAAAGAGTTTCAATGTGCAGTGTCAGTGATATTTTGTCAGGTAAAATCTTCTTGCAGTAGCATCAGGTGAAGGTTTTCATCAATGCACCTAATCTGAACAAAGTTCCGTTTTACTGAAAATTAAAGTGTACTTTTTACACTTGCGGTCTTTGTTTCTCCAGCTGAAGTTTCCGAAATATTTATTTTATCAATTTAAAAAACAAATTGATACATTCATTTATTGAGTTATCGGTCGACCTATTTATGTTTCTATTTATGTATCTATTTATTTATCTATCTGTTTATCAAGTCATACTCTTTTTTGTTTGCCCACTGCTGTTCTGAAGATATAGGTCGTCTATATTTTAAGATGAGAAAAGCGCACTTCATTGTTGACTTAACCTTAACGAGATTTTTTGGGGTCCTTTTTTCAGTCGATATTACGTTTAGTTAACAGGCTGTTATCGACTAAACGGAATATTTTTTTTTTTTTAGTGTCAAACTCTTATGATGAAGCGTGATGGGGTCCTGATTTGGCCTATATGGTCCGCTCGACCCAAAAAGCAACAACTATCTAACTAACTAAATGATGAAGCGTGTTTATACACTGAATTGCCATATAATGCAGCTCTTGAACAACATGAAAAATGAAAGAAAAACAACCCGCGAGTTTAGTCTCGTGCTTGCAACAAAAATACACTCACAGCAATGTGCTGTGTTTCAAAAAGTAACATGACCCTGGACGTGACAAGAACTCGATCTCCAGTGCTAGCTTTCCATGTGCACAAGGGCAAGATTTCAGAAGCAGTTTACGCGCAGTGAAAAACCATGCCCTTGCTTGCGTATGTACAGAGAGCGCTGCAAGTTGAGGTTTGGTCATTTTTCATTCTGCAGTTTGAAATTGGCAAGCAAGTGCACTGGAATGCAACAACGTGTAAGTTCAGATGAAAGCAATTTTGTTATTATATAACAAAGGTGTAAGTTCCGAAAAAGGCAACATTGTTTTTAATTTAGATCATGACAAAATGTAAGTTCAAATAAATGCAACATTGTATTTAGACGACAAAGTGTAAGTTCAGATTAATGCAACATTGTTTTAAGGTGACAAACTTAAAGTTCAGATGAATAAAACAAGTTTAAATTTAGATGAATGCAACATTGTTTTAAGAAGACAAAGTTTCACTTCAGATGAATGCAACATTGTTTTAAGAAGACAAAGTTTCACTTCAGATGAATGCAACATTGTTTTAAGGTGACAAACTTTAAGTTCAAATGAATAAAACATTGTTTTAAGAAGACAAAGTTTAACTTCAGATGAATGCAACATTGTTTTAAGGTGACAACCTTAAAGTTCAGATGAATAAAACATTGTTTTAAGACGACAAAGTTTAACTTCAGATGAATGCAACATGGTTTTAAGGTGACAAACTTTCAGATGAATAAAACATTGTTTTAAGACGACAATGTTTAACTTCAGACACGTACGATGGGTGCTACACGTCATGTGATTTTGGGGAAATTTGTTCATGATTATATTATTATTAAAGGATGTTTTAAATATTTTACTTTTTGGCGCAGATATCGGTGCTTGATTTTTCGTACTTGTTTTGTACTAAAGGAAATATTGTCGATAGTCTAATCATTACAGCAAATAACCCAATCTCTGCTGCGTTACGCTAACCTTTTTTCCCCAATGCGTCAAAAGTTTTAACCAAGACTGTGACAACAAAGGTGTTTTTTTTTCCCAAGACTGTGACAACAAAATGGTTGTTTTATCCAAGACTGTGACAACAAAATGGTTGTTTTATCCCAGAATGTGACAACGGTTAATAGAGTTTATTTCCATATGTGTTTTTTTGTGTGTGGTCATTTTGAAGACGAACTGCGTAATGGTAAGAAATACACTCAGAAGCACTTGACCTACCACGTGGTTCATTCATGTGATGATTATATTTTATATTGTACATCTTGTATAGTGTTTGTTGTACGTGCTTATGAAGGTGATTGCTGCGTTGATATTACACTTGATGAACATTGTATTTTTAACACGGATATTGCGGAAACTTGGATGACGTTTGAATGACTGACGGCTCAAACAGGAGAAAGCGTACGAAAGGCATTTCTTTTTATTGACTGTATGCATGTGGAATGTTTTCATCGATTGAAGAAAACAAAATGTGGTGGACGAATTCAGGTGTGTTTTAGAACCTTCTCATACTGATACGCAAAAAGAGACTGAGACAGAGAGAGCGAGAGACAGAGCTGACTGTTTTCTTGACGCCAATGGTAGAGCATTGTTCGCCTTCATAGCGAAGAGAAAACAGTCAGCGGAGAATTCTGGCACAGATATGTACACAATGTGCTTTTCTATCGTTATATTTGCATGGAACAGGCTTTACGGTCCTAATTCTTTTATTGTTAAATCCTAATCAGTAGAAGTAAAATAAGTATGATGTTGAGTTTCGTCCTTTGTTAAACGTTTTAATATTCAATGATCTTATGTTTTACTTCAGCAGATTAATTTGATTAAATCAATATAATTCAAATCATGGTTTTCACATTTTGCGCACGACGTTCCGAGAGAAAATGACAGATGCATAATTATATACAATGTCAAATATTTTTGTTGCCTTCCATTTTTCTTGTTAAATCAAGGTGTGTGTTTTAAGCCAATAGTAGACTTTTTTCATTTGATTTCAGGACGCGACATTAGCTTACATTACTTTCCTGTACTTGCATGACACGCTTTTGGGGGGTTCCCGCTTTTCTGCTACTTCAGAAAAAACCGTTGCATTGATAGCATTGTACACCAGATGACAGAATGTTAGATATTTGGTCGATTTTATAGTTCAGCTATCTGACACCTTATAGCATCATTGGCTAAATGACAGGATGTTATCAGTGTTTGTTCCAAACTATTTCGTCGGCTTACTTTATTCAGTGCGTTATGGCATCAAAGGCCAAATAACAGAATGTTTTCAGCATATAATAGGAAACTATTTTGTCGTTTTAATTTGATTAGTTAAATACAAAAAAGTACTTTTCTATGTTTGTTTAGTTCAGGATAGTGGCGCTTTGAATAATTGAATCAATGATTTATTCTGAAATATTTATTCGTCTTATTTTGTTTTTTTAGTTAAGCAATCTAGAGTATTATAGCATAGTTCGCCAAATCGGAATTTTATTCCTGAAATTTTAAGTCGCCTTGTTTTAGATTTTTTCAGCTTATCGGAAACAGTTGCAACACTACTGGATTAAAGAATACACCAAATCGTTTTATTTCTGTTGCTGACCAAAAAAGGGGAACTCACTGGTTATGTTTACATGAAAACAATCATATTACTTGTAAGATGTTTTTGCGAATAGTAACAGTGACCTCGGTTTATATCAGACTTCATATTTTTCTCATTGCTTCCGATCTCTTTCTGAGAGTCGTGAGAAGTAGAAATAATGAGAGCTAAAACAAAATCAATCGCAGCAACGACAAAAAAACGAACACAAGCAGAGGAAAAAATTACTGCAACTGGAGAGAAAAAGTATGTAAAATATATGAAGTTGACACTCCTCAAATAAAGACAAAGTTGCAATGTTTATGAAGAAAAATAGCAAGAGAGTTAACAAATTAATAACAATATCAAAAGGAAACATTCAAGGAAAATACAACAAATTAACCCCCCCCCCCCCCCCCCCCCTGTGGGTTAGGGGGAAGAATTTACCCGATGCTCCCCAGCATGTCGTAAGAGGCGACTAACGGATTCTGTTTCTCCTTTTACCCTTGTTAAGTGTTTCTTGTATAGAATATAGTCAATTTTTTTAAAGATTTTAGTCAAGCGGTATGTAAGAAATGTTAAGTCCTTTGTACTGGAAACTTGCATTCTCCCAGTAAGGTCATATATTGTACTACGTTGCAAGCCCCTGGAGCAAATTTTTGATTAGTGCTTTTGTGAACAAGAAACAAGTGGCTCTATCCCATCTCCCCCCTTTCTCCGTCGCGATATAACCTTCGTGGTTGAAAACGACGTTAAACACCAAATAAAGAAAGAAAGAACAACAAATTAAGAGATAATTAATATCAGCGGGATTAAGATTTTTCAAAGGTAACTTCGATCTTTTGGATATCTTTAGGCAGGTGCAGCCCCTCAGTCTTTGTAAATAAGGGACGCACAGCAGAGAGGCATCCAAAAGCTTCGTCTAAAATGCGAAAGTTAATTTATTATTTAATTTATTAATTAATTAATGTATTTATTTATTTAGTTCCGGTATGATCGAGCAGCACTTTCCTTCACAGGGTCCAAATTGTTCAATTCTGCTGTCAACAAAACTTTAGTTTAAATCTACTTTTATGCAGTGTAGTGCCCCCCGCGGGCTAGGGGGAGTCCCATATTGGTTGGGACGAGAAAGAATTTACCCGATGCTCCCCAGCATGTCGTAAGAGGCGATTAACGGATTCTGTTTCTCCTTTTCCTCTTGTTAAGTGTTTCTTGTATAGAATATAGTCAATTTTTGTAAAGATTTTAGTCAAGCAGTATGTAAGAAATGTTAAGTCCTTTGTACTGGAAACTTGCATTCTCCCAGTAAGGTAATATATTGTACTACGTTGCAAGCCCCTGGAGCAAATTTTTGATTAGTGCTTTTGTGAACAAGAAACAATTGACAAGTGGCTCTATCCCATCTTCCCCCGTCGCGATATAACCCTTCGTGGTTGAAAACGACGTTAAACACCAAAATTTTTAATAAAGAAAGAAGGAATGCAGTGTAGTTTGTATCGAATTTGCTGCGTACGTTTTTGATATACGTATATACATTGCCAGACATATTTTAAATGCAGACAAACATGTGAACATGTGAATCTATTTAGATTTGCTTCGTACCGTTTCGTTTGCGTGTTGATTCAAAGTTTCAGGACTGATATTTTATCAATATTTTTTTGTAAAATAATTGACAACTGTTGTCCTCATTTTAAGACAAAAAATGGTGTATTTTGAATCAGAACCGTTTCTTATCCACAGATGGCGAAATGTGGTTTTATTCGTTATCCTCCTTTTCCTCTGAGGCTTTATCATTGGAAACTGTAATATACTTTTCGTCAGGTACTTATGACGTTATATATTTGTTTTGTGTGGTTGTTGTTTTATTGTCTTCAGAACCGTAATTGTGCTTTGTCTAAAGCATCTTTACAGCTTATCATGTTTCATGGTTTGAGCAGTACTTCCTTCCTACCGTTGGGTTTTGTTTGTTTGTTATATACTGACTTGTTACTAAATGCACCGGGCCTAAGCTATACACGTAAAAACACATACTCGTCCGAATCCTAACAGAGAAGAACATTGATAGATACAAATCCATGTCTGCGGTGAAAGCCAGAAACTACCTGGAACTGTTGAGCTGTTCATGTCCGGAAATTCGAATGTTAACTGTTCTCTATCCCTAACATTTTTCTATGTGAAACACGGTTAACAATGTTTGCTTGTACGACAATCTGACGTTGAAGACACCCGAAAAACAATCATGCAATTTATTTTTAAACAATACACGGATATTTGCGTGTCACTTGTTTATTTGTTTGCCATTTTTGCAAATCTTGAACTGGACAAATAATTGCAAAAGTATTATTTTTAAAGTCACCTGATACATTTGTACATCTTGAACCGGAAAACTAATTGCACAATTATGTTAAAGTCACCTGAAAGTTATTTACAAATCTCAAACCAGACAAATAATTGAACAAATATATATGTTAAAGTCACCTCAAACATAAATAATCACATAAAGTTGTCACTGCTTCGTGATTTTGAAAGTACTTCCTTCTGGTCTAAGCGGTCATGATTAAGGCGGTTGCTGTTGTTATAATCAAAGTAAAACAGAAAAGGGCGTTTTTGTCCACACAGATTACTGAACGCTTTTATTTTTAATCTTCATGGAACGAAACAAAGCTCACGCACGAACCTGAACGTGGTTTTTTTTGTCCACGTAATGCAAGCTTTTCATTTTTGGTACATGCGTTTGCCTTACTATACTATTGGGTTTTTTTCTTCTTTTTTTTTCTTGGGAAGATGAAGAGAAAAAATGTTAACAGGACACCGAACATCGCTATCACTGACAACCCCCGCGGGTTAGGGGGAATAATTTACCCACCCCCCCGCGGGTTAGGGGGAAGAATTTACCCGATGCTCCCCA
Source organism: Littorina saxatilis (assembly GCF_037325665.1). Taxonomy (NCBI): domain Eukaryota; kingdom Metazoa; phylum Mollusca; class Gastropoda; order Littorinimorpha; family Littorinidae; genus Littorina; species Littorina saxatilis. The sequence continues at coordinate 4,104,000 of NC_090250.1, read as the reverse complement.
GCATGTCGTAAGAGGCGACTAACGGATTCTGTTTCTCCTTTTACCCTTGTTAAGTGTTTCTTGTATAGAATATAGTCAATGTTTGTAAAGATTTTAGTCAAGCAGTATGTAAGAAATGTTAAGTCCTTTGTACTGGAAACTTGCATTCTCCCAGTAAGGTCATATATTGTACTACGTTGCAAGCCCCTGGAGCAATTTTTGAGTCACTTGAGAAAAAGTGACTCTATGTAATCGGTCAGTGTTAGTCTGTCCGGCCGGCCGTCCGGCCGGCCGGCCGTCCGTAGACACCACCTTAACGTTGGACTTTTCTCGGAAACTATCAAAGCGATCCGGCTCATATTTTGTTTAGTCGTGACCTCCAATGACCTCTACACTTTAACGATGGTTTCGTTGACCTTTGACCTTTTTCAAGGTCACAGGTCAGCGTCAAAGGAAAAATTAGACATTTTATATCTTTGACAAAGTTCATCGGATGTGATTGAAACTTTGTAGGATTATTCTTTACATCAAAGTATTTACATCTGTAGCCTTTTACGAACGTTATCAGAAAAACAAGGGAGATAACTAGCCTTTTCTGTTCGGCAACACACAACTTAACGTTGGGCTTTTCTCGGAAACTATAAAAGTGACCGGGCTCAAATTTTATGTGAACGTGACTCCCAGTGACCTCTACACTTTGACGTCTGCTTTGGTGACCTTTGACCTTTTTCAAGGTCACAGGTATGTCTTGAAGGAAAAAAATTGAAATATCATATCTCTGAAACTATTCATCGGATTTGATTCAAACTTTATAGGATTATTCTTTACATCAAATTATTTACATCTGTATTGTGTTGTGAATAGCAATTTCTTCCTGTCCATCTGATGCCTCATATAATATTCAGAACTGCGAAAGTGACTCGATCGAGCGTTTGCTCTTCTTGTTTGATTAGTGCTTTTGTGAACAAGAAACAATTAACAAGTGGCTCTATCCCATCTCCCCCCCTTTCCCCGTCGCGATATAACCTTCGTGGTTGAAAACGACGTTAAACACCAAATAAAGAAAGAAAGCTATCACTGACCTGCTTAGTCCGTGTAACTTCTGCTGCAGTGCGTTATACAAGACGCATACAAGTCCCTGTAACTTTCGCAAAGCCATAAAAGATATCTTAATCCCTGTTACTTCTGCAAAGTCCCTGTGCCATTTCGTAAATCGTGACCAATTTATATTAGCCCGTGTAACTTCTGCAAAGCGTTACAAGATATCTCAGTCCCTGCAACTTCTGTAAAGCATTACAAGATATCTCTTTCTTTCTTTCTTTCTTTATTTGGTGTTTAAAGTCGTTTTCAACCGTTCAAGGTTATATCGCGACGGGGAAGGGGGGGGGGGAGGGATAGAGCCACTTGTTAATTGTTTCTTGTTCACAAAAGCACTAATCAAAAAATTGCTCCAGGGGCTTGCAACGTAGTACAATATATGACCTTACTGGGAGAATGCAAGTTTCCAGTACAAAGGACTTAACATTTCTTACATACTGCTTGACTAAAATCTTTACAAACATTGACTATATTCTATACAAGAAACACTTAACAAGGGTAAAAGGAGAAGCAGAATCCGTTAGTCGCCTCTTACGACATGCTGGGGAGCATCGGGTAAATTCTTCCCCCTAACCCGCGGGGGGTAGATATCTCTTGTTTTCTTAGCTTTTTAGCGACGGTGTATTTATTGTTGGTACCATTATTGTTATCATTATTATAGTTTGTGTGTATTTTTTTTAATTTCAGTTATTTATAGATTCGCTACTAGATTTATAGAGCAAATCTAGAAAATGAATTATCGACCGAATGCAACAGACCGGATGCTTCCGCACAAAAACAGCCCGACGCCTTACAAATGCGACAGTGTTTTTTCGACTGTCGTATAACGTTTACATGCACGTCGCAGAACGTTGTAGAAACACTTATCTCCACGCCAAAGCGGTATTACACGCTGTTTCCGCATGAGTACATTGTAATTTTGTTTCCGGTTTTGCTTTTGTTGGTGTGTTTTGTTTTTTGCTGTTGTCTGGTTTCTTTCACTTTTGGGGTTTGTTTGTTTTTTTTTTTTTTTTTTTGGGGGGGGGGGGGGGGGTCGAAAGCTGCAAGGTATTAATTTAGCTTTTCATGACTGATTTGCCGTTAAAGATTTCTTCTTTCACGTGATTACACTCGTGCATACCGCCACAGATGTACACAGACGTTTGACATGGGGATAAGAACAGGTATACAAATTACAAATATCCACAGCCTGACTGGTTTTCATCTGTTCCCCACACTTTGCATTGGGTTTTTTAGCTGCTTTTTTCTCGTGACATGAGGTACTAATGTTTTGCCACAAAGGGATCCCGTCGTTGTTGCAGAAGAAAAACGTGACAAAAAGCTTTTTATTGCGGATACTTTTTCTTGTGATAAACTCAATACGGCGACAAATGTTATTGTGTTCTGTGAATATACAAAGAATGTTTCTCCAAAATTTGTTTAAAGCAATTTATGCCAACACTGAGCCTCGTTTTATTGAACATTTATTTTTGATCGCAAGCCTTGGTGTCGTTATTTGCTCGCTGATTTGTGTTATATTTTATCTTGCTTTATAGTCACTAAGTTTGAAACTTTGTTAAACTCAATGATGTTTTAACTTTGGTGGAACCTGGTTTTAATCTAGCTTTAAACTTGAGGAACTGTCAAATGCAAAGACTTGAAGGTAAAGTCTCTCTCTCTCTCTCTCTCTCTCTCTCTCTCTCTCTCTCTCTCTCTCTCTCTCTCTCTCTCTCTCTCTCTCTCTCTCTCTCTCTCTCTCTCTCTCTCTCTCTCTCTCTCTCTCGTGGACAATAAATGGAGTCAGTCAGTCGTGCGTTTTGTGAATCTGATGTTTAATAAAATAATGCCTGATAAAATAACAGTGTGGGGTTCCTTTTTAATCTGCACAAGTGTGTGTGTTTGTGTGTGTGTTTGTGTGTGTATGTGTGTGTATGTGTGTGTGTGTGTGTGTATGTGTGTGTTTGTATGTGTGTGTGTGTGAGTGTGTGTGTATGTGTGTGCGTGTGAATTTGTGTGTGTATACGTGCATGTGTGTGTGTTGTTGATGTTATCAGTGACAGAAAGGAAATGTGCAAAGAGTGTTAAGAATATCTTCCCCATAAGCACAACAACTAAACGAACAAATACATGAGATCTTCCCCATAAGCACAACTAAACGAACAAATACATGAGATCTTCCGAGAACGATGCCCAGGGAATCGTCTGAAGCCACTGAGACTGCGCGCGCACAAACACGCACACACAAGCGCGCGTACACGCGCGTTCACTACCACAAACACACACGCTCACACACACACACACACACACACACAAACCTAAAATCATATGCAAGCACGAGCGCACAGATATAATGCATGCACGCACGCACCCACAAACACATACACACAAACACATGCACGTACACAAGCAAAAAACACACAACACGCACACAGGACTCCGAAGGTCCAATCTTGTCTCTTTTGTAAACACCCCCCCCCCCCCCCCTCCATCACACCCACCCCACTGAGCCTTGTCAAGGAAACACTTGTGTCAACGGATACAAATTCACGTGAGTTGCATGCTCTTTGTAAACTGCTTTCTGGCCGGGCTTGTGTTTTGCGACATGCCGTCAATGAACATGTGTCGTGCGGACGTTCACCCTCACGGAACTCAGAGGCCGGGTTCTTCTTCGAAGCTAGAATATCTACTTACAAGGTAAGAACATTATCATTGCAAGTATTCACTGCTCGACGCAGTGCTGGTCCTTTTGATCTGTTTCCAATGTCGTCGACAGTAATGAGCTACGCACGCGCTAAAAGAAACTCTGGCATTCACAGATTCGTGTTCGCTGCCACATGTGAGCTGTCGACCTGGAAAGGTCATCCTCACAACTAGACCACAGGGTCTGGCTCCATAAGACTAGAAAATGAGTTCCGTTGTCTTAAAAAGGGTAGTACAATGATTTGACATAAAATTGTCTCATGACATGGTATGTGTAGTCAGAAACAAGAATGTTCTCACATTTAGTATTGCACATTCTCTGGAAAATTGCAACATAAGGGGGTGTGACGTTTTCATCTTTCGCCGTGTTGATATTTCGCTTCTCGGCCTCGTTGATCTAGTATAAACTCTACACTGAACAAAAAAAACACACCCTACGATAGTACTGATGAGCGACCTTGTGTACCTTACATTCATGGGGGCAAATTTGTCCAACCAATTTGTTTTATTTAACTTAGAAATTTGATTCATCCTAAAATGTTTCCTTCTTACTCAAGGGACGTAACCACTCAGTGCACGTTTTCGAATAATTCGATTTTGGGGTTGAAATCTATTAAGTTTTACCACCAATTTTCTTCACATGCAAGAAACTGACATGCTTTTCGTCCTTAAATAATTTCACTTCTAAATTTGACCAGGAAACAACATTTCAGTCTTGAGTATATGTCGAGGGGGAAATATGTACACAGGCGAAAGATGAAATCGTGACAGGGGATACTCGCCCAGTGTCAGTCACAAAGAGACAGCTGCCGAAATCAATTAACAATTTTTATTCATTTTAAAAATTTTTTTTTTACAAAAACCTTGTTTTTTGGGTGGTTTTTTGGGGGAGGGGGGGGGGGGGGGCATGTGTTTAGAGTCACACCTCAAGAAGTTTCTTTCAAAAAAAATAAAAATGAAAAAAATAATAAAATAAAAATGAAAAAATATTTTTATTTTTTTCAAATCAACTTTAAGGTGGCAGTACTACCTGGGATTTTGACCAAAAAAATATATTTTCCATTCAATAATGATAATGTGTTATTTTAATACAGAAATGCCTCAATATTGTCAAACATTTTGAATTTGTTGTCGTAATTAGTGCCAATATCGTATTTCTACACAGTTGATGTGTCAATTTTGACATTCTCATTTTGACACGTTAAAAAAGTGTGCGTTTTCCTGTGATGTTTTTTTTTAGTATAGATACAGTGTTGACATGTTGCACAGTTATGTTTCATAACATTCTGGCGTTCATTGTGTTTGAATTTCTAAAAAAAATTTTAAAAAGTGGAGCTGTGTGCCATACATCAATAAACCAATTTCTGCACACTATGTTTATTGTTCCTCAACATTGAATGTATGATTTAATTTGTGACCAAAGTTTTACTGAAACTGGATGATATATATGAGACAGTGACAAAAGGTCAGGTGTCATGTCTACTGTCCTGAATGACACACGATTGCTGACATTTCACCATTGCCAAAAGAATAAACAAATAAGAAATAGGTAGAAAATGAATGTGAAAACTGACTTTAATTGGTGATCAGTATTTTCTATACCACTGACAAATAATCTACTTACACATAGCTGTTTGGCAAATGTATGTTGCATGTGACACACTGACATGAAAGTGGAAGATCTGTGTCCCTCTAGAAAAACTACATATCAAGTTACACTTTTTGTGCTCTTCCATTCCAGTTGGCAATCAATTGTTAACGCATGTTATTAGAAAAAATAGAACGAAAACAGATTAGATAGAATGAAAAATGTACTGGTGATGTCATTTGGGACATACTGACATGAAAACGTCACCTTTTGTCATTGTCTCATATACCACCAACATAATGCAACCCCTCCCCAGGTAGAACGGTCAACTGCCCTTCACAACTTAGTTAATCACAGGAATTCTTCAGGCGAAAAGAACTCCATTCCTTCAAACAGCGCAATATTCGTTAACTTTTCCTTTCTATACAAAACTTCAGCGCTCTTACGTATTACATTTTGACGAAGCTCACTGAAATATGCCACCAAAAAAACACCTAGAGCCTGCCAAAGATCAACTAAAGCTGAACATATTCTTTGTTTATGACTGTGTGTGTGAAATATTAAGCTTTTCCTTGAGCGTATGATTTTGGAGCCATTCCATGGAATGTGTTTTGCACAAGATTATGATGTCCATTGACGTTTCTAAAAGCGTTCAAATGTCCTATTGATGTTGAAGAGCTAGAGGACATTTGTCCGGTAAACATGTATGAATTTGTAGGAACATCCCTGATATCATGCTGCAAACTGTACAAAACAGACACTTAAAACTCTTTAAACTATATGATTGACTTTCAATGGAATATTAATAGTGAACTGCATGTTCCAAGTCAGGAATGAATTAGGGTCTCCCTGAAGACTGGGTCTTGCCACCTGATGACCTGTGCTTTCACAAAATTGGCCTGGTCAAAAACGAGGAAAATGTGTTGCAGTTCCAGTTCCCTTGAAACCTGAATGTATGGCAAGAACCGTCGATGTGTCTGTTGGACTGCTGACTATCATAGGCAGGTATCGAACCTGTACAACAGACAAAAGAAAACGTACAAGCGGGGTAAAAGAGCATAATTGTGCTTGAAGTAGATACAAAGAACGACAAGTAAAGTAAACAATGCTGTCCTTAGCTGTGGACGTGGGCTATAAGCTGTCTCAGGGGGGAGAGGAGATGTTCCACTGTACAGGAGTAAAGTTAACAATGCTGTCCTTAGCTGTGGACATGGGCTATAAGCTGTCTCAGGGGAGAGGAGATGTTCCACTGTACATGAGTAAAGTTAACAATGTTGTCCTTAGCTGTGGACATGGGCTATAAGCTGTCTCAGGGGAGAGAGATGTTCCACTGTACAGGAGTAAAGTTAACAATGTTGTCCTTAGCTGTGGACATGGGCTATAAGCTGTCTCAGGGGAGAGGAGATGTTCCACTGTACAGGAGTAAAGTTAACAATGCTGTTCTTAGCTGAGGACATGGGCTATAAACTGTCTCAGGGGAGAGGAGATGTTCCACTGTACAGGAGTAAAGTTAACAATGCTGTCCTTAGCTGAGGACATGGGCTATAAGCTGTCTCAGGGGAGAGGAGATGTTCAACTGTACAGGAGTAAAGTTAACAATGCTGTTCTTAGCTGAGGACATGGGCTATAAGCTGTCTCAGGGGAGAGAGGAGATGTTCCACTGTACAGGAGTAAAGTTAACAATGCTTTTCTTAGCTGAGGACATGGGCTATAAGCTGTCTCAGGGGAGAGGAGATGTTCCACTGTACAGGAATAAAGTAAACAATGCTGTCCTTAGCTGTGGTCATGGGCTATAAGCTGTCTCAGGGGAGAGGAGATGTTCCACTGTACAGGAGTAAAGTTAACAATGCTGTTCTTAGCTGAGGACATGGGCTATAAGCTGTCTCAGGGGAGAGAGATGTTCCACTGTACAGGAGTAAAGTTAACAATGCTGTCCTTAGCTGTGGACATGGGCTATAAGCTGTCTCAGGGGGGAGAGGAGATGTTCCACTGTACAGGAGTAAAGTAAACAATGTTGTCCTTAGCTGTGGACATGGGATATAAGCTGTCTCAGGGGAGAGGAGATGTTCAACTGTACAGGAGTAAAGTTAACAATGTTGTCCTTAGCTGTGGACATGGGCTATAAGCTGTCTCAGGGGAGAGGAGATGTTCCACTGTACAGGAATAAAGTAAACAATGCTGTCCTTAGCTGTGGACATGGGCTATAAGCTGTCTCAGGGGAGAGGAGATGTTCCACTGTACAGGAGTAAAGTTAACAATGCTGTCCTTAGCTGTGGACATGGGCTATAAGCTGTCTCAGGGGAGAGGAGATGTTCCATTGTACAGGAGTAAAGTAAACAATGCTGTCCTTAGCTGTGGTCATGGGCTATAAGCTGTCTCAGGGGAGAGGAGATGTTCCACTGTACAGGAGTAAAGTAAACAATGCTGTCCTTAGCTGTGGTCATGGGCTATAAGCTGTCTCAGGGGAGAGGAGATGTTCCACTGTACAGGAGTAAAGTAAACAATGCTGTCCTTAGCTGTGGTCATGGGCTATAAGCTGTCTCAGGGGGGGGGGAGGGGGAGGAGATGTTCCGCTGTACAGGAGTAAAGTAAACAATGCTGTCCTTAGCTGTGGACATGGGCTATAAGCTGTCTCAGGGGGGAGGAGATGTTCCACTGTACAGGAGTAAAGTTAACAATGCTGTCCTTAGCTGTGGACATGGGCTATAAGCTGTCTCAGGGGGGGAGAGAAGATGTCCCACTGTACAGGAGTAAAGTTAACAATGCTGTCCTTAGCTGAGGACATGGGCTATAAACTGTCTCAGGGGAGAGGAGATGTTCCACTGTACAGGAGTAAAGTTAACAATGCTGTCCTTAGCTGAGGACATGGGCTATAAACTGTCTCAGGGGAGAGGAGATGTTCCACTGTACAGGAGTAAAGTTAACAATGTTGTCCTTAGCTGAGGACATGGGCTATAAACTGTCTCAGGGGAGAGGAGATGTTCCACTGTACAGGAGTAAAGTTAACAATGTTGTCCTTAGCTGTGGACATGGGCTATAAGCTGTCTCAGGGGAGAGGAGATGTTCCACTGTACAGGAGTAAAGTAAACAATGCTGTCCTTAGCTGTGGACATGGGCTATAAGCTGTCTCAGGGGAGAGAGGAGATGTTCCACTGTACAGGAGTAAAGTAAACAATGCTGTCCTTAGCTGTGGACATGGGCTATAAGCTGTCTCAGGGGAGAGGAGATGTTCCACTGTACAGGAGTAAAGTTAACAATGTTGTCCTTAGCTGTGGACATGGGCTATAAGCTGTCTCAGGGGAGAGAGATGTTCCACTGTACAGGAGTAAAGTTAACAATGCTGTCCTTAGCTGTGGACATGGGCTATAAGCTGTCTCAGGGGAGAGATGAGATGTTCCACTGTACAGGAGTAAAGTTAACAATGTTGTCCTTAGCTGTGGACATGGGCTATAAGCTGTCTCAGGGGAGAGAGGAGATGTTCCACTGTACAGGAGTAAAGTTAACAATGCTGTCCTTAGCTGTGGACATGGGCTATAAGCTGTCTCAGGGGAGAGAGGAGATGTTCCACTGTACAGTCCTGAGTAAAGTAAACAATGCTGTCCTTAGCTGTGGACATGGGCTATAAGCTGTCTCAGGGGAGAGAGGAGATGTTCCACTGTACAGGAGTAAAGTTAACAATGCTGTCCTTAGCTGTGGACATGGGCTATAAGCTGTCTCAGGGGAGAGATGAGATGTTCCACTGTACAGGAGTAAAGTTAACAATGTTGTCCTTAGCTGTGGACATGGGCTATAAGCTGTCTCAGGGGAGAGAGGAGATGTTCCACTGTACAGGAGTAAAGTTAACAATGCTGTCCTTAGCTGTGGACATGGGCTATAAGCTGTCTCAGGGGAGAGAGGAGATGTTCCACTGTACAGGAGTAAAGTAAACAATGCTGTCCTTAGCTGTGGACATGGGCTATAAGCTGTCTCAGGGGAGAGAGGAGATGTTCCACTGTACAGGAGTAAAGTTAACAATGCTGTCCTTAGCTGTGGACATGGGCTATAAGCTGTCTCAGGGGAGAGATGAGATGTTCCACTGTACAGGAGTAAAGTTAACAATGTTGTCCTTAGCTGTGGACATGGGCTATAAGCTGTCTCAGGGGAGAGAGGAGATGTTCCACTGTACAGGAGTAAAGTTAACAATGCTGTCATTAGCTGAGGACATGGGCTATAAGCTGTCTCAGGGGAGAGGAGATGTTCAACTGTACAGGAGTAAAGTTAACAATGCTGTTCTTAGCTGAGGACATGGGCTATAAGCTGTCTCAGGGGAGAGAGGAGATGTTCCACTGTACAGGAGTAAAGTTAACAATGCTTTTCTTAGCTGAGGACATGGGCTATAAGCTGTCTCAGGGGAGAGGAGATGTTCCACTGTACAGGAATAAAGTAAACAATGCTGTCCTTAGCTGTGGTCATGGGCTATAAGCTGTCTCAGGGGAGAGGAGATGTTCCACTGTACAGGAGTAAAGTTAACAATGCTGTTCTTAGCTGAGGACATGGGCTATAAGCTGTCTCAGGGGAGAGAGATGTTCCACTGTACAGGAGTAAAGTTAACAATGCTGTCCTTAGCTGTGGACATGGGCTATAAGCTGTCTCAGGGGGGAGAGGAGATGTTCCACTGTACAGGAGTAAAGTAAACAATGTTGTCCTTAGCTGTGGACATGGGATATAAGCTGTCTCAGGGGAGAGGAGATGTTCAACTGTACAGGAGTAAAGTTAACAATGTTGTCCTTAGCTGTGGACATGGGCTATAAGCTGTCTCAGGGGAGAGGAGATGTTCCACTGTACAGGAATAAAGTAAACAATGCTGTCCTTAGCTGTGGACATGGGCTATAAGCTGTCTCAGGGGAGAGGAGATGTTCCACTGTACAGGAGTAAAGTTAACAATGCTGTCCTTAGCTGTGGACATGGGCTATAAGCTGTCTCAGGGGAGAGGAGATGTTCCATTGTACAGGAGTAAAGTAAACAATGCTGTCCTTAGCTGTGGTCATGGGCTATAAGCTGTCTCAGGGGAGAGGAGATGTTCCACTGTACAGGAGTAAAGTAAACAATGCTGTCCTTAGCTGTGGTCATGGGCTATAAGCTGTCTCAGGGGAGAGGAGATGTTCCACTGTACAGGAGTAAAGTAAACAATGCTGTCCTTAGCTGTGGTCATGGGCTATAAGCTGTCTCAGGGGGGGGGGGGGAGGAGATGTTCCGCTGTACAGGAGTAAAGTAAACAATGCTGTCCTTAGCTGTGGACATGGGCTATAAGCTGTCTCAGGGGGGAGGAGATGTTCCACTGTACAGGAGTAAAGTTAACAATGCTGTCCTTAGCTGTGGACATGGGCTATAAGCTGTCTCAGGGGGGAGAGAAGATGTCCCACTGTACAGGAGTAAAGTTAACAATGCTGTCCTTAGCTGAGGACATGGGCTATAAACTGTCTCAGGGGAGAGGAGATGTTCCACTGTACAGGAGTAAAGTTAACAATGCTGTCCTTAGCTGAGGACATGGGCTATAAACTGTCTCAGGGGAGAGGAGATGTTCCACTGTACAGGAGTAAAGTTAACAATGTTGTCCTTAGCTGAGGACATGGGCTATAAACTGTCTCAGGGGAGAGGAGATGTTCCACTGTACAGGAGTAAAGTTAACAATGTTGTCCTTAGCTGTGGACATGGGCTATAAGCTGTCTCAGGGGAGAGGAGATGTTCCACTGTACAGGAGTAAAGTAAACAATGCTGTCCTTAGCTGTGGACATGGGCTATAAGCTGTCTCAGGGGAGAGAGGAGATGTTCCACTGTACAGGAGTAAAGTAAACAATGCTGTCCTTAGCTGTGGACATGGGCTATAAGCTGTCTCAGGGGAGAGGAGATGTTCCACTGTACAGGAGTAAAGTTAACAATGTTGTCCTTAGCTGTGGACATGGGCTATAAGCTGTCTCAGGGGAGAGAGATGTTCCACTGTACAGGAGTAAAGTTAACAATGCTGTCCTTAGCTGTGGACATGGGCTATAAGCTGTCTCAGGGGAGAGATGAGATGTTCCACTGTACAGGAGTAAAGTTAACAATGTTGTCCTTAGCTGTGGACATGGGCTATAAGCTGTCTCAGGGGAGAGAGGAGATGTTCCACTGTACAGGAGTAAAGTTAACAATGCTGTCCTTAGCTGTGGACATGGGCTATAAGCTGTCTCAGGGGAGAGAGGAGATGTTCCACTGTACAGGAGTAAAGTAAACAATGCTGTCCTTAGCTGTGGACATGGGCTATAAGCTGTCTCAGGGGAGAGAGGAGATGTTCCACTGTACAGGAGTAAAGTTAACAATGCTGTCCTTAGCTGTGGACATGGGCTATAAGCTGTCTCAGGGGAGAGATGAGATGTTCCACTGTACAGGAGTAAAGTTAACAATGTTGTCCTTAGCTGTGGACATGGGCTATAAGCTGTCTCAGGGGAGAGAGGAGATGTTCCACTGTACAGGAGTAAAGTTAACAATGCTGTCCTTAGCTGTGGACATGGGCTATAAGCTGTCTCAGGGGAGAGAGGAGATGTTCCACTGTACAGGAGTAAAGTAAACAATGCTGTCCTTAGCTGTGGACATGGGCTATAAGCTGTCTCAGGGGAGAGAGGAGATGTTCCACTGTACAGGAGTAAAGTTAACAATGCTGTCCTTAGCTGTGGACATGGGCTATAAGCTGTCTCAGGGGAGAGATGAGATGTTCCACTGTACAGGAGTAAAGTTAACAATGTTGTCCTTAGCTGTGGACATGGGCTATAAGCTGTCTCAGGGGAGAGAGGAGATGTTCCACTGTACAGGAGTAAAGTTAACAATGCTGTCATTAGCTGTGGACATGGGCTATAAGCTGTCTCAGGGGAGAGAGATGTTCCACTGTACAGGAGTAAAGTAAACAATGCTGTCCTTAGCTGTGGACATGGGCTATAAGCTGTCTCAGGGGAGAGAGGAGATGTTCCACTGTACAGGAGTAAAGTTAACAATGCTGTCCTTAGCTGTGGACATGGGCTATAAGCTGTCTCAGGGGAGAGATGAGATGTTCCACTGTACAGGAGTAAAGTTAACAATGTTGTCCTTAGCTGTGGACATGGGCTATAAGCTGTCTCAGGGGAGAGAGGAGATGTTCCACTGTACAGGAGTAAAGTTAACAATGTTGTCCTTAGCTGTGGACGTGGGCTATAAGCTGTCTCAGGGGAGAGAGGAGATGTTCCACTGTACAGGAGTAAAGTTAACAATGCTGTCCTTAGCTGTGGACATGGGCTATAAGCTGTCTCAGGGGAGAGAGGAGATGTTCCACTGTACAGGAGTAAAGTTAACAATGCTGTCCTTAGCTGTGGACATGGGCTATAAGCTGTCTCAGGGGAGAGATGAGATGTTCCACTGTACAGGAGTAAAGTTAACAATGTTGTCCTTAGCTGTGGACATGGGCTATAAGCTGTCTCAGGGGAGAGAGGAGATGTTCCACTGTACAGGAGTAAAGTTAACTGCTGTCCTTAGCTGTGGACATGGGCTATAAGCTGTCTCAGGGGAGAGAGGAGATGTTCCACTGTACAGGAGTAAAGTTAACAATGTTGTCCTTAGCTGTGGACATGGGCTATAAGCTGTCTCAGGGGAGAGAGATGTTCCACTGTACAGGAGTAAAGTTAACAATGTTGTCCTTAGCTGTGGACATGGGCTATAAGCTGTCTCAGGGGAGAGAGGAGATGTTCCACTGTACAGGAGTAAAGTTAACAATGTTGTCCTTAGCTGTGGACATGGGCTATAAGCTGTCTCAGGGGAGAGAGGAGATGTTCCACTGTACATGAGTAAAGTTAACAATGCTGTCCTTAGCTGTGGACATGGGCTATAAGCTGTCTCAGGGGAGAGGAGATGTTCCACTGTACAGGAGTAAAGTTAACAATGTTGTCCTTAGCTGTGGACATGGGCTGAAATGGTTACTTTATTGGCTGTTGGCCGAACGGACACCCAGGCTTCATATTTTTGCATGCATGTATTCGTGTTTCCAAGGCCTGAGGCTTTCGCTGTGACCCTGGGATCTTTATCGTGCGCATGCGTGCACACGGGGGTGTTCGGACACCGAGGAGAGTCTGTACAAAGTTGACTCTGGGACACACATCCCGCGCCGAACTTGGGGGAGGAACCCACGCTGATAGTAACAACCGGTTTTAAAGTCAGCGCCTCTACCGACTGGGCAAACTCCCCCGCCCCCCCCCCCCCCCCCAATTTGTTGGTGTCAAGAAGTTCCATGGAGGGCGGGGGGTATGGAGTAACACATAGTGTTTTGCTCAGAACATTCCCACCCAAGCAGAGCCGCGCTAGGGGTACGCATTACCGTGAAGCTGGCAGTCAGTGCTAGCAAATGTCGTCTGTGTCTACCACTCGGTGGTGACTTAATGTGGGTCTATGTAACCAGATGCCAGCGCAAGCAATCTGATGCAGAGTCAGGAGGCGGTTTGGTACAAGAGATCCTTAGAGGCCACAGCCTCGGCCGTCTAAGGGATCTGTGTGTCTGGAGGCACATTTGGTTTCTGAGGTTCAAGCGGAGCTGTTGCCTCTGCTCCCAAGTTCCCGTGTCTGGAGGCGTTTTTGGTATGGAAGCAAACCTGAACCTCAAGGAGGCCTCATTGTCTCTGTTTGCCGATCACATGGCCCTCTGGGAAGCAGTTAACTGCAAGTCAGAAAGAACAATCAAAACAAAAATTGGGCAGTACCAAGCAAAAGTCGACCAGATCGCTGACTACATGCAGACGAATGGCTTTGAGCTATCTACCGAAAAAACCGTGTTCATGGCCTTCACATGAGTGCAGCTTGTCAAAAGGACATGTTCCATTACCATAAATGGGGTGCAGCTGGTGCCAGCAGATAAAACCAAGTTCTTGGGAGTGACATTCACAAGCTCTCTCAGTTGGGGCCCACACATAGACTCACTTGTGAGAAAAGCTCAACGCTCTCTAAACCTGAAAGGTTCTGAGCAGAGAGTCGTGGGCAGCCGGAAAACCATTGATCCATATTGTCCGTGCCCTTGTTCGGTCGCGCCTCAGCTATGGCCAAGAGGCTTTTTTTGCAGCTCCTGACAGTCAGTGGGTAAAGTTTGAAAGAGTTGAAAGAGCCGCTCTCAAAGTAGTGCTGGGGGCCCCCAGATCGGCAGTCTCCACTCTACTTTACCAGGAAGTGGGATGGCTGCCACTGAAAGAGGAATGCCACCTCAGATGTGCACAACTGGCTGTCAGAATACACTGTGTCCCAAACACGGCAGTGGAAGTATTTACCCCAGACATGGGAGATACCGACCACATGCAATACAAAGCTCTTGAATCCAAGACTCATACATACCAAACAGTGCTCCCAATATACAACCATGTGAAGGACATATGGAAACAGAGTGGCCTGTCCAAGGAAAAGCTGGTTACAGGTGGTACTCTTCCTTACCCTCCATGGCTGCTTGAAGCCCCACATCTGATCATGGACTATGGAGACGGCCTCAAAAAGGCAGAAGACCCATTGCTGCTAGCCATAGTTGCAAAAGAAAATATCGATCAACGATTTAAAAGCCACCTACATGTCTTCACAGATGGTTCGATCCTGCAGTCAGGGGAGGCTGGGTGTGCCTTGTCGATTCCTGGACTTGATATAACACGAAAATACAAGCTAAACAAGGGGATCAGCATCTTCTCTTCAGAGTTATTTGCAATCTACATGGCCTGCACACTGATAAACGATCTGCCAACCCCACCTTTGGGGATGGTCATCCTTACGGACTCAAAGTCCTCGTTGCAAGCACTTGCATATGGCACCAAGAACAGAGGAGAGATGCAAACTGAAATTCATTTCTTAGCGCACCAAATTATGACAAAAGGAACAGACTTTTCCCTCATGTGGCTGCCATCCCACACAGGAATCCGGGGAAATGAAATGGCGGACAGAGCAGCAAAAGCAGCGGCTATGTCAACCATGCCAGTGACAGACATTCGGCTCTCCTGCCAGGAAGCCAAACTGCTGCTAGCCAAGCTAAAAAGAGAGGAAAGAGAGCAGACACTGTCACAAACATGTGAAGAGAGAGGATGGATACACCTCCCCTACAATAGGAAAGGGCACCACATCCCACTCCCCCCGAGACCCATGAGCCTGTTGCGTCGCTTGCGCACGGTCAGCAGCCGCATCTACTGGGACAAGGTAGTCTGTCAGTGTGGCAAGACTGGACACCTCACACACGTGTTTGGAGGTTGTGACACTCTCAAGGAAGAGATGTCTAGTCTCATCCGCCACAGACGGGAGAATGCACTCAGTCTGGGAGACTTTCTCCGCCCACGCCCATCACTCGGAGAGAAACCGATGATGGTCTTGGTCACCAATCTGTTCACCTCAACTGTTGCGAGCTGGTTCTAGTGTGCTTGCAGCAGACCCAGCACTGCACAGATCCACTTCTGGAATCTTAAAGGAAAAGTCCAAGGTTTTTAAATATCCCCAAAAACTTGAAAATCGAATGCCAAATGTTACAAACATCTCTGGAAAAATATTTTAAAAATTGAAAAAAAATTGTTGTTGATGTAGTTGAAGATTTAGTGTTGCGAGGCTAACCAAGACAAGTCGCCTGGGGTCAAGTAGTGGTCACGTGGTTTTCGGTGCACTGTGACGTCGGTGCACTGTGACGTCACAAGTTATTGTGTTGATTCTACCACAAGTACCAGCTTGATTTTCACGCAGAAAAGTCACCACTGTATGCCCGAAAAGAATGCCTCGGTGGAGAGCAGCCGAAAACTGCAACAACTCGTCAATGTCCCCAGGCATTTCATAGCACACTTTCCCTCATAAAACTCTGAGTCTCTTGTGGAAATGGAAGAGATGTGTGCAGCACAAGCGAGCAGATTTCAAAGTGTCGGGCACTTTCTGGACACAGATTTCGCCATTTTTCTGCAGGACAAAAGTTAGCGTTTCATCCCTGAAACAAATGTTTTGACCCCTGGCAGTGTCTTCCCTTCATAAAAGTCCAGAGAGGGCAGTATTACGACGAGCCATCGAAACTCCGAGGCGACATACGAACAGCGGATTATCTCACAAGAAGGAATGCGTTGAAGGTCAGAGTACATGCTTTTATTTTCATGCATACGTAAACATTGTTTTGCTGCGCAGCGAATACGAATACATTGGTGCAGAACTGGTCTGAACAGTGTGTCTGGGTCCAGCTGATATTCGCTGGAGTACAGATGCGCCACAGGCTAGATCTACAGAGTTACAGAACGGTCTGAGCTGAGCTAAGAGTAAGAGTAAAAAGTAGTCAGGGTTGTGGACACGTAAGACAATGCGTGTGTCACGTTATCTATTCTATTCAGTCGCAAACTATCCCCTGATATCAATTCATGAAATTGGCAGCGTTTGCTGGAATCATGGTTTAATGCTATTTTTACCAGATCTAAACTTTTGGTGGATGTGCAACCGGTAAGGTAAACAGACACCTGCATGCTAGAGACAAGAAGATTACGAATTGTGCAGGGAATTAATCTTTCTGCATTGACTGAGAGACGCAAAACCAGTCTAATTGCTACAACATGGATACACATCCAGACGACTTCCAGAGGGTGTCTAAATGTTCAGTGTACTGTATAGATCAGAAGCATACTTTCGAATTGATTTATACTCACACTCATTTTCTCTCTTCTTTTACTTCCAGACCTTTCATCATCACTCACGGCCACTGGTCAGAACAGGTCACTATAAGACACTGACACCGTGACCATTCCAGATTTCCCGATTCTCCGTGATCACAACGCAACTGTTCACCAGTCCTGTTCTTACCGTCCAGAATCACCACAGGAGAAAACCAACGTGCCATTCATCGTAAGATTTTTGTTTTGTTTTGAAAATTAGTGCCTTATTGAATATTCTAGCTTTGCAAAAAAACGAGAAAGTGTCTTTGACAGATACCATCTAAATAATACATTATGAAAACAAGTAGAAGTTCATTTCTACTCATGTTAATCGTTTATGCTTTCTGTGCTGAGCGACATATGGATTGAATTTCTTTCGTAACTCACCTCCCGTCAACATGCAAAACTCCTCCGAAAGCGGCGTATGGCTGCCTTAATGGCGGGGTAAAAACGGTCATACACGTAAAATTCCACTCGTGCAAAAAACACGAGTGTACGTGGGAGTTTCAGCCCACGAACGCAGAAGAAGAAGAAGAAGAAGAACATGCAAAACTATATCTGGCGAAGTAGTTTCAAATAAAGTTAGTATGCTTCCGAATAAAAAATATAAACAAGTCGCGTAAGGCGAAATTACTACATTTAGTCAAGCTGTGGAACTCACAGAATGAAACTGAACGTAGTCCGCCGCTAGTGCAAAAGGCAGTGAAAGTGACGAGCCTGTTTGGCGCGGTAGCGATTGCGCTGTGCTTCATAGCACGCTTTACTGTACCTCTCTTCGTTTTAACTTTCTGAGCGTGTTTTTAATCCAAACATATCATATCTATATGTTTTTGGAATCAGGAACCGACAAGAAATAAGATGAAATAGTTTTCAAAACGATTTCGGAAATTTAATTTTGATCATAATTTTTATATTTTTAATTTTCAGAGCTTGTTTTTAATCCAAATATAACATATGTACATGTTTTTGGAATCAGAAAATGACGAAGAATAAGATGACATTGTTTTTGGATCGTTTAATAAAAATATAATTTTAATTACAAGTTTCCGATTTTTAATGACCAAACTCACTCATTAGTTTTTGAAGTCACCAAGCTGAAATGCAATACCAAACCCCGGGCTTCGTCGAAGATTGCTTTGCCAAAATTTTAATCAATTTGATTGAAAAATGAGGGTGTGACAGTGCCGCCTCAACTTTTACAAAAAGCCGGATATGACGTCATCAAAGGTATTTATCGAAAATCTGAAAAAAACGTCCGGGGATATCATACCCAGGAACTCTCATGTCAAATTTCATAAAGATCGGCCCAGTAGTTTAGTCTGAATCGCTCTACACATACACACACAGACAGACAGACAGACAGACACACATACACCACGACCCTCGTCCCGATTCCCCCCTCTATGTTAAAACATTTAGTCAAAACTTGACTAAATGTAAAAAGGGTATTTTCTGAAATTTTTAATTATAGACCAAAACAAAACATTCACGAGTATGTTGCTGACCTGATGGTCTTTATGGTAGACAGCAAGAGTTGCATGTTCAAGAAGTTTAAGCAGTACATTTGAAAGAGCAAGGTAATTGAAGGTGGTATAATGTTAATGGTAGGTTCCACTGTAAGGCGACATGGAGGGTATCTTTGACGGACTCATTCAACATTCATACCCATGCACATCACCTCAAACACATAAGCTTTGTTCTTGAGTCAAATTTATTGGCTTCATAAATATTGTGAATTTGTGTCCGTTTGCAGATTGGCTTATCTATGAATTTTTTCGAAAATATCTTGCGATCTACGTACGCATAATGTAACACGTGAAGAAGAACATAAAAAGTTCGTCAAAAGGAATCTAATTTGCATTTCAACCCATTTTCCTTCCTTACTGTTAATTTTTTCTTCATAAAGACTACTGGAAATAAACAAAATGTTTAACCATTTCAAGGCCTCTGAACACGTTTAAAAAAAAATGCAGGTCTTTGCTCACTCTATCAGATCTGCCAAGGCTCAGTTTACACAGGAAAAATCATCTGTCGACTTGAACACATTCCAATAATCAACAGCCTCACTGCTTCTTGGAGCTGGATTTTGTGTGTGGAATGAATTACACATGTGGCGTTTTAGAATATAATTCATAGAAGATGTACATTCGTGCAGAAAGGCTTTAATTTAATAATTAGGTCTTCGTGATGTTCTCTTAAAATAACTAACATGTGTTCCCTTTACCGGGCCTCTGAACGAGTTTTGTGAATATGCAGGTTAAACTCGTGCTTTTTCTGTGTTATCAGTGTATTTCTCATCCAGGCATGGATGCGTCCTCTTAAATGGACAGCCCTTCCCGTGTAAACGATTGGGTTCAAAATCTCAAATCTTACCAGGCTTTTACATGGGATATGGCCATCCTTCCGTTTTGAAAAAATACTATAACTGAACACTCTGTATGGGTACTCTCTTTGCGAATTTAGAATTGTATGAATTAATTTCTTTAACACCACACGTGTAAAACATTCCCTAAGAAAATCCAGCTCCAAAAACCAGTCAGGATGTTTATTCCTGGTATATGTTCAAGTCAAGAGATTTTTTTTTTCTATGTAAAAGTCTTCGCAGATCTGTGTAGTGAGCAATCCTGTTTTGAAAAAGGACGTGCCTATATAGACGGTTTGATTGTTGAGATACCTGGTGGCAATGACCGCACGGGTGGCAAGAGGTAGTAATGCACAGATGACAACAAACCGACCTGCATTTAAAAAAAAAGTTAGGAAGCTTTGATAGGGGGAAACATTTTGTTAATTTCCAGAATCTTTATGAAGAAATAATGAACGAGAAGAAAGTCTGGCCTTGAAGTAAATGCAAATTAAACTATGTATACTTTTGACAAACTTTTTCTGTTCTTATTCACATGTTAAAATGTGTGCAGAGATCGTTAGTTACTTCCAAACAATCATGTTTCAGGCAACAGGCAAACGGACAATACTGGACACAGGCTATGCTGACCGGCTCATGGACTGACTACCTGATGCAGGAGTAGACCAACAGTGGAAAAAGTCTGGAACAAAATGTTGCAGAATGTGAACCATGTACCGGACCACGTGACAACCCAGTATCATCTTCAAACCATGCAGGAATCTGTTCAACACAGTCACACGATTTGTAAAAGTATATTTCAGCCTTCTGTAGCTCAGGGAGTTTGAACCCCACTCTTCATCCGTTTGGGAAAGTATTTCTGATTGTTTTGACTGCACAGGTTGGTAATGGTACTCTGATGCTTCTGCCGAGAAACCCCACTCCCTAGCGCACCAGCTGCCTGTTATGGGTAAGCGACGTGCGTGTATTTCCTGCAAACCAAGACAGAATAAAACAGCAGCTTAGTTTGAGCTTTTAAGACATTCGTACCAGAGAAAACGTGTACGTGTTTGTTTGGAGAGGGTGGATAGAATCATAAGACACACTGTGTCAATGTGACGTAGAGCAGGTTTTCAAATTCATGCTGAAGCACTGTGTGATCGCTATTTTTTTGGGCATATATCTTACCTTGATTTCAGATAGACTGGGAACCGAAATGAGGATGTTTACATGAATAAAATATGCTGATATGTATGTGTTTAGAAATAAAGAATAGTTTTAATGATATATGATGGTGTGTTTTTTTTTTTAACCCAATGTGATATTTTCGTATTTGAAAACAAATTGTACACTCTGTTGTCAATTTTACTTTCAGATAAATAAATCTATCATTATGGAAATCATCTGTTTGTGTTGTGTTACTTACCCATTTTGATCAATGTTGAGTCGTCCATATTCCTGTGTGTACGCATAGTATGCAGTTTGAAGGTAGTAGATGTCCGAGCAAACATAGGAGGATGATTGTGCTGTTAGGCTGTCTATCTCCTCATCCAGGTTTTCCAGATATTTGAATTTCGTTCCCTCTTGGAGTTTCTGCACTGACACCTGATAAAGCAAAATACACGTATCACTCTGTGATCATGGCAACATGTATCATCTGTATGCCCCGTTCAAAAATTACCTTGAGATTCTAAGGTATAAACAGAAATTGCACTGGATCACAAAAACAACAGGAACAGTAGTACATGTAATGTATATATATTCAGTTTAAAAATTCATGCAATGAGAGTCAATAACCCGATTTAACCCCAGGTAGATTCAGGGTCCCACTGACTGAATCTCATATGGTTGCTTTTCGGCACACACCACACATTTTTAATGGGACTGTGAGGTTTTGTTAATACAGTAAAATAATATAGTAGCAACGTACTGTCTGTTCGTGACGTTTGAGAATACCGATCTATGCACTAACGCATTGTCTTTTTGTAGTGTGACTGTCCGATATTGCGTACTCCTGAAAATCAATGATCAAAAAGTTTGAACTGCTGTAATCGTGTTTCAGCATATGTCTGACAGTGCTTATTTGCTTCCAAAATGGCTTGCGATATCACTAGCCATCAGCGTTTCGCCACTGCTCAGAAAATCTTATGATTTCAGATCTAGTTTGAGATCGGAAATCACGTGTGCTCGTTTAAAAAACTAAATTCATTTATTACTTCCCTTTGACCGTTTCGCAAGAAAAATGTCAGGATCACTATTAGTATTAGCACATGAAAGCAGCCCACCGCCATTTCAAAACAGTTTCACTGTTTAGTGGTGTCGATGTCATGTAGTGTCTTACTGTCGCAAATAAAAATACCAGGATAATTGCAGTTTTGTCCGCAAGAAACAGGCTTTGCGCAATGTTAACTTGCTGTCTACATGTTTCGTTGTGTGACTGAAGAATTACTCAGAATTCCAAGAGAAAATAAGGATAGTCGCGTGTGAACATCACTGTGGAAACATTTATTCTCAGGTGGGCAGTTCAAGGACGAAATCCTTGATTAAAGATAGGAAAATAAACAACACCAGATGCCTGAAATAATAGCATAAATCAATAATCTTTACATGCTTACAGATCTGTGGAAGCACATCAACTGATCTGTGAAAAACACACCTGATCTGTGAAAAACACACCTGACTTCGATCTAGCATGCAATTGCAAGAGGTAGCGACTACGGACTAGTAGTGTGTCAACATCACAACAAAGAGAATCACATACCATTTCGTATTGCCGCTTATGCTGGCTCTGTTTCAAGCAGTTCCTTGTGGCCTCGCCAGCATTTTGACGACGAAGAGGCTCAAACGGGCACGCTAAAACCTCAGGCTGGCTGAAAACCGGTCCGTATTCCACTTGTCTTCCTCTCTGCTTGAGCCGGCCATGTTTATTGTTCAAGGCTCGTGACGTAGCACACGTATGTGCACAAGGTCATGAGCCAAGACTGCGCGCGCGATGGAACGATTCAGAACAACCAAAAAACGAGTCAAAGTATACTTTTTGGATTTCTGTGTTCATTTTTACACACGCATTTGTGGTTGATGAATTAAGAGGGTCAACATATCAAAAGTGACCCTAAACCTTGGACTTTTAGCTAAATGTGTCCGAAGACACACATTTTGTAGTCCTGGCATCCTGAAAGCCAGAGGCCCCAACCTACAGGAGTAAAGTTAACAATGCTGTCCTTAGCTGAGGACATGGGCTATAAGCTGTCTCAGGGGGAGAGGAGATGTTCCACTGTACAGGAGTAAAGTTAACAATG
>NC_090250.1:4061350-4073850 GCF_037325665.1 Littorina saxatilis | reverse complement strand
TGTTGTAGGCACTTGATCAGGGCTGCGCGAAATGAAGTCATTTCTCTGATTGTGCTGGGTGTGGAGGACCCGGCGAGGCAGAGCTGTATGAAGTGTTGCAGTGTGGCCCTGCCTGTACAGCTCAGCGCTGTCGCCACAATGAGCGGTCACACTGGCAGAGCTCCTGGGACCCGCACAGCTAGGTCTCAAGTGGGAGTGACTGTAGGGGAGGAGAGGCACTCGAAGAAGGCCTCGGTACGAAGCTTGCAGGCTGGGTCAGAGCCAAGAGAGAACTTGTGTCTCTGCTGGATTTTTAGAGATGAAAGTCATTTCTATTTGTAATATTTTGTGTGATATGATTGTATCGTATATATATGCAAGGAGTGTATGGATGTATAATTGTTTCCACACCAGGACAAATACCAATGCCATGTATGTTATATGGCGGATTAAATTATTGTTCTTGTTCTTGATCTTCTCTCTCTCTCTCTCTCTCTCTCTCTCTCTGATTGGCGAGAGCAGTACGGGATGAAAGTTGCAGCCTGGCTCGCCTCGCTCAGAACTTGTGAGCTTTATGTA
Organism: Littorina saxatilis; assembly: GCF_037325665.1. Lineage (NCBI taxonomy): Eukaryota > Metazoa > Mollusca > Gastropoda > Littorinimorpha > Littorinidae > Littorina > Littorina saxatilis. The sequence continues at coordinate 4,073,292 of NC_090250.1, read as the reverse complement.
GTAGTCCCAGAAGCATTTGTACCCTGGCGGACTGTGACAAGTATAGGGGTGTAATGTTGCAGCCTGGCTCGCTTCATTCAGAACTTGTGAGCTTTGCGAAGTAGTCTCAGAAGCACTTGTACCCTAGAGGACCGTGGCAACAGCTACCGGGATGGTATAGTGTTGCCGAGCCGTTGCCTCATTCATTTCACCTCTGTCTCAACTATGCAGCTGAGAGGTTCTGTGATAATGCGCGGTCACGAGGGCGACGGCTCCTGAATGAGATAGGACAGCAGCAAAACAATCCAAGATGTCTCTTCTTGATCTAACAGACATGGGAAGGAAGTTTTACAAAAATGACTCTTTTTTTTTTTTAGAACACCATTCCTTTCTTCGCCTGTCAAAAGTTGGTGTGTGGTGTGCGTGTTAGATCCTACAACTTGCTCTTCGAGCGTGTAGGATCCAATCCAAGGGGAACAACCCTTATAGTTGAAAAGAGAAAGCTCACCGCAATTGGATGATTCCCCTTAGATAAACGGCACCCTTCCTGTCTTTCTCGCGCAACATCCTTGTAGAGTGTAACACACACACACACACACACACTGATGCGTAAACGATTAGTTTGTCACACACACACACACACACTGATGCGTAAACGATTAGTTTGGAGAGTGTAACACACACACACACACACACACACACACACACACACACACACACACACACACACACACACACACAGATGCGTAAAACAACGCTCTTTGTTTTCTATATATCCATGTGTTTTAGTCAGGCTACGGACTGAAGAGAGCTATCAAAAATTAGATAATTAGATAATGATAAAACAAATCGTTATGTTAATCCATATTTGTTTCGTTTACGTTGTCATGGCAACTGTGTCCCCAGAAACAACGAGATGTTACTTTCCTTCCCGTGCTGAGCCGTTTTTCAATCATCACAGGTCTTGCTTTTACCGTCAAGGGAGGCGAGTTTGGATCTTACCTTCATTGTTAAGCTATTCATCATACTCTGCTCATTCTAAACACTAGTGATACTTAAGATTGAAAAAAAAACCTGTTCTCTCTCTTTGTATTGCTTTTGAATGTAGAAGCGAGTATGTGAACTTGTTTGTGTGTGTGTGTGTGTGTGTGTGTGTGTGTGTGTGTGTGTGTGTGTCTGTCTGTCTGTCTGTCTGTCTGTCTGTCTGTCTGTCTGTCTGTTTGTCTGTCTGTCTGTCTGTCTGTGTGTGCGTGTATATTCATCATCCTTTCTGGTTTATATGACTTGGTTGTTTTGCCTTATTTCAGTACGGATTTTTGAGGCTGTGTGTGATATTCTTCACTACTTTGGATATGAACTGATGGATCGTCATGACTGCAGGCAAAACACTGATTCACCTCGCGGCAGGCAAAACACTGATTCACCTCGCGGCAGGCAAAACACTGATTCACCTCGCGGCAGGCAAAACACTGATTCACCTCGCGGCAGGCATAGACGGCAGTATGGTGCATGTAAGGATGTTTGTATTTTTGATTGTTTCCCGTTTTCATCAACAGGGGGAATCATGTCGACGTTCACTGCCAAGCCCATACAGTCAAGAGTGAATGGGACCTGTGCACCATGATGTGAAGATGATCACCATGAGACGATCAAAGTGACACCAACATGCTGGCTGGTCGGGTCCAAGAAAGCCATTGCCGTGTCTCAAGACGTTGGCGCTTCTGCGTCATATCTCTGAGTAAGTGGAAAGCAGACTACGGTTTCAGCATGAATTGTATACTTCATAATAGAACCCGTCTTTTATTACATGTGTTTGTGTGGGTATTTGCGTGTGTGTGTGTTGTTGTTGTGTTTTTGTGTGTGTATTTTTTGGGGGAAGGGGGAGTAGTATAATTATGCCATGGTGTGTATCAAGGAAAAGGGAAGCAGAGTGTTATCAGTAGGTTATACATAGCTTCACTAGTCGCTAAGAACCATTCAGTGCAGAGAAAGGTAGAAGGATTTTTGTAATAGAAATATTCTTCTTATGGTCATTATTTGCAAAGAAACTCGACTAGAATGTCTGGCTAAGCTTTGTGCGATAACGTTTTTACAGGGCAACTCCAAACCACGCTCCCGGAGCTGCATGACGTCACCTGATTCACTGCATCATAGGAGGACGGTCAACATGTATCATGGTCCTGTAGCTCGTGACGTCATCATACGGTCTTCACACTGCTGACAAAGTGAACAAGAGGGGAAGCGGAGAGAACGCGGACATTATAAGATGTTTGATGGGTTGTTGACAGACCAGCTTTTTTGTCTGTCCGAGGGGGAGCATATCGTCTTTTGTTTCATATTTATTGACCAAGGCCGAAGGCCGCGTCAATAAATATGAAACAAAAGTCGATATGCCCCCCGAGGACCGACAAAAAAGCTGGCCTGTCAACAAACCACCAAACATCGTTTTTGTCATCATTTTGGTAATGAGAAAATAAGTGCACAATCAACCCAGGGAGCCATGCTTTGAAACACGGGTTCCGTGCTGATAACCACACGAGTCCCGGTTTGATAACCACTGGCAATCAAAGCTGGCGTGTGAAAGCAACTTTCTGTGTTTTTGAGTTCATTAAATGTTAGGATGAATATGTCAGGTTTGAGGATGTAGGTTCATCTCGGTATTCCACCCTCTCGGCTTTCTGTTGTAAATATTAAGCTGAGTGATCGAATGTGGAAGCTACGTTTGGTGAAAGGTCACAGAAGATTTGCGTCGTGCAGCGAAGGAAAGAATCGCGATCTTGTTTCCGACTCGGTACCTCTTTGTTTTTCATCAGACCTGTCATTCTGCTTGCTCGGCTTTGTTAGATGTTTGCATATCTTGTTGCTAATTTCTTTGCTTTTGTTATTGTTTCTTATTTGTGCTTCGTTAATCGATACAACGTCTTGTGCACAGGTCAAAATGTGTGTGTCAGGTGTCGTTTTACTTGAACGTTCGTGTTTCTCCGAACGTCTGTGTATCGAAACACAGATACACGCACTCCATGACTTTGTAAGAAGACATAACATATCGGTAGGTTTCATTTGTTTGTGACGAATTTATTGAAGTAGTTTTGTTTTTTGTTTACTTTTGCCAGTTTGCCAGTTGGTTTTTGGAACTTTGCAAAGCAGTGTTTAGGTCTGAGGAAACGCAAATGAAAAGAGCCGAAGAATCCTCGAGCGTTTCTATTGGGTTTGCTTTTGATTATCCATGTAATAGGGCTTCCTGCAACTATGGTAACCGGGGATTTATTCCCCGGGGAACATGAGATTTATTTCCCAGGTGCTTGTGAATGAAAACTCGTGAAAATGATGACAATCATTGTTATCATTTTCACGAGTTTTCATTCATACACAGCCGGGAAATAAATCTCATGTTCCCCATGCAATAACTAGAGGTGGTGAATGAGTTTGAGCTTTCAGGTGAAACGTGGATTGCCACAGTAAAAGCCAATCAGGCTGATTGTTTGATGTGTCAGTCGAACCATCGCGGCTTTGGATTCGTGTTTCCGAGGACAACGATTGTAAGCATTTGGAACAACTTGCCAGACAACATCAAAACAACTAACTCAATGAGCGAATTCAAGCACTATCTAACTATTCCTGATTATAACGTACCTGCCTATTACTACTGTGGTAAACGACTGGAAGAGATTCATCACTGCAGAATGCGCCTAAACATGAGTAACTTGAATTCTGACCTGTGCAAACGCCACTTACAGGAAAATCCGCAGTGCGCTTGCGGCTACCTGCATGAAACAGCTGACCATTACTTGACACATTGCCCTCTGTACGTAGACGCTCGCCTATCTACAATAAATGCACTACCTGTACATTACAGACATGTTGAAATATTGTTAAATGGTAGCGAAACCCTTTCTCTTCGCACCAACAAGCTTATTTTTGAAAGTGTCCAATCGTTTATCTGTAAATCTGATCGTTTTTGTTAATTTGACTCAGTACGCATATCCATGCCAACAACCCTTATTTTATATACATTTTCCAATTATATATTCAGCGAACTACTGCTTATTTGCCACTGGATTACAGTTTACAATGTACTATGTATATTCTTTTTGTATGCGCTAACCACCTTCATCTTTCATATGTACCTACAGGGACGTAGCACCCGGTAGGGCATGTAGGGCGACCGCCCGACCACTTTTTCCGTAAAAAAAAAAAAGAGAGAGAGAGAGAGAGAGAGAGAGAGAGAGAGAGAGAGAGAGAGAGAGAGAGAGAGAGAGAGAGATCTACCAACAGAACACCCCACGTAGTATTCACGCGATGGCATAAGGTCGGTTTTTTGGTTTTTTTTTGTTTTTGTGTGTTAGTCTTGGTCAACTGCTGGAATAGGATGACGTCTTATTTTGACGAGAACGTCACACGTGACGAGTTCCGTCAGGCCATAAAAGTATTGGCGCCAATTTAGTGAAAATTGCTTCTTCGTCCGTCTGCTCCCATGAGAAACAATGGAGGTAAGAAATGTTTTGTATATTCTGTGTGTGAAGCTGGGGTCAGACTGAGGGGTGAGTGATTGTGTGTCAACCGTAAGTACGCCATAACAATTGAGTAACACAGTAACTTGTGGGGTTAACAGTGTCACATGAAACAACATGTAGAGAGAGAATTGAACAATGGACACAAGTGTGCATCCTGGTTGTGATGGATCGAAAACGCGCTAAAAATATTCTGACAAATCCCTCTATTTTTCAGTCATCACTCAGGCTGCCAATGTTGATGGCTGGACGGATCAATAAATTGCTTGTTTAGAAGTAAACCAGTTTGTCAATCCTTGCTTTTTAACACACTAGACAATAATGAAGACGAAAGTCATTTGAAGTAAGTGCTCATCACATTCAACGTATCGGAATTTAGATATAAATGTAAGTCGATTGATAATCACTGATACATTCACCAGCCCGTTGTTTGGTGGAGGATGGAAAGATGATTAGATGGAACTGAGCTCAGAAGGCACGAAATCGCATCATGTTTTCTTTCTTTTTTAGACCATTACAAGGGGACGGGAAGGGGGGGGGGCGGTAGTGTAAGCCCCATATTTCCTTAGCTGTCTCAGCATTTTGTCTTCCATTTTTTTCCGCCCTACCACTTTTATTAGGTGTGCTACGTCCCTGACCTACCATTCTTTCGTCCCACCTCCACCCTCCCCCTGCTAGCTTTTTCCTGTTCTTTTTGGTTTGCTTCAACTATGCTGTTGACCTAGATAGTTCCATAGTTTATAAGTAATGTTTGTCCGACATCACATTTTTGTTAATTTGTAACTACGTAGGGCGCGTAATATAAGCGTTCGCTTGAGTTCGTGTCCCTATTGTTTATCGTTGTATTGTTGTACCATGTTTGATTTAATAAAACATTGTTTAAACCAAGAAGAAGAATATGAACATACACTGGGCAAAGCTGGTTGCTGATTGGTAGGCCCCCAGCTTTGATGATTGTTCGTTTTGTCACATCCTGCTAGTTAGGGTTAGGGTTTGCACACATACACTGGGAAAAGCTGGTTGCCGATTGGTAGGCCCTAAGCTTTGATCATTGTTCATTTTGTCACATCCTGCTAGATAGGGTTAGGGTTTGCACACATACACTGGGAAAAGCTGGTTGCCGATTGGTAGGCCCCCAGCTTTGATCATTGTTTGTTTTGTCACATCCTGCTAGTTAGGGTTTGCACATACACTGGGAAAAGCTGATTGCCGATTGATAGGCCCTAAGCTTTGATCACTGTTCGTTTTGTCACATCCTGCTAGTTAGGGTTAGGGTTTGCACATACACTGGGAAAAGCTGATTGCCGATTGGTAGGCCCTAAGCTTTGATCATTGTTCGTTTTGTCACATCTTGCTAGTTAGGGCATAGACCAAATAGCCTGGACCGCCAACTCGTCACGTGACCCTTCGAGGTTACGACGCTCGACTTTCACAGGGGCGCTTAGCGTCCGGTTTGAAAGACAGTAAAAAGAAAGCACGCTCCAGTTATTTGTGACAATGGGAGGTGACAATGAACTGGATTTTCCAAAACTCCAAACTTAAACTTAACAAAACTCATCGAAAAACATGTTCCATGTGCACTTTAGCTGAGTTTATTTTAGCATTTTCAGAACTTACCTCGGCAACTTCGTCCATGTTTACAATCGACACCGGATATGACATCCCCCTGATTTCTCAAAGGCCAAGAAGGGCGGGGTAGTAGTTGCGCTGAGAAGGATAGCACGCTTTTCTGTACCTCTCTTCGTTCCTAAATGCGAGGGGCCGCTACCTCGTAATAGAGAGAAAGAGCGGAAAGAGAGCTAGTTGGCGGTCCAGGATAAATGGTCTATGGTTAGGGTTAGGGTTTGCACATACACTGGGCAAAGCTGATTGCTGATTAATAGGCCCTAAGCTTTGATCATTGTTAGTTTTGTTACATCCTGCTAGTTAGGGTTTGCACATACACTGGGAAAAGCTGGTTGCCGATTGATAGGCCCAAAGCTTTGATCATTGTTAGTTTTGTCACATCCTGCTAGTGAGGGTTAGGGTTTGCACATACACTGGGAAAAGCTGGTTGCCGATTGATAGGCCCAAAGCTTTGATCATTGTTAGTTTTGTCACATCCTGCTAGTGAGGGTTAGGGTTTGCACATACACTGGGAAAAGCTGGTTGCCGATTGATAGGCCCAAAGCTTTGATCATTGTTAGTTTTGTCACATCCTGCTAGTTAGGGTTAGGGTTTGCACATACACTGGGAAAAGCTGGTTGCCGATTGATAGGCCCAAAGCTTTGATCATTGTTAGTTTTGTCACATCCTGCTAGTTAGGGTTAGGGTTTGCACATACACTGGGAAAAGCTGGTTGCCGATTGATAGGCCCAAAGCTTTGATCATTGTTAGTTTTGTCACATCCTGCTAGTGAGAGTTAGGGTTTGCACATACACTGGGAAAAGCTGGTTGCCGATTGATAGGCCCAAAGCTTTGATCATTGTTAGTTTTGTCACATCCTGCTAGTGAGGGTTAGGGTTTGCACATACACTGGGAAAAGCTGGTTGCCGATTGATAGGCCCAAAGCTTTGATCATTGTTAGTTTTGTCACATCCTGCTAGTTAGGGTTAGGGTTTGCACATACACTGGGAAAAGCTGGTTGCCGATTGATAGGCCCTAAGCTTTGATCATTGTTAGTTTTGTCACATCCTGCTAGTTAGGGTTAGGGTTTGCACATACACTGGGAAAAGCTGGTTGCCGATTGATAGGCCCAAAGCTTTGATCATTGTTAGTTTTGTTACATCCTGCTAGTTAGGGTTTGCACATACACTTGGCAAAGCTGATTGCTGATTAATAGTCTCCGAGCTTTGATCATATTATTAGTTTGTCACATCCTGCTAGTTAGGGTTAGGGTTTGCACATACACTGGGCAAAGCTGATTGCTGATAGATAGGCTCCGAGCTTTGATCATTGTTAGTTTTGTCACATCCTGCTAGTTAGGGTTAGGGTTTGCACATACACTGGGCAAAGCTGATTGCTGATAGATAGGCCCTAAGCTTTGATCATTGTTAGTTTTGTCACATCCTGCTAGTTAGGGTTAGGGTTTGCACATACACTGGGAAAAGCTGGTTGCCGATTGGTAGGCCCTAAGCTTTGATCATTGTTAGTTTTGTCACATCCTGCTACTTTTTACATTTAGTCAAGTTTTGACTAAGTGTTTTAACATAGAGGGGGGAATCGAGACGAGGGTCGTGGTGTATGTCTGTCTGTCTGTCTGTCTGTCTGTCTGTGCGTGTGTGTAGAGCGATTCAGACTAAACTACTGGACCGATCTTTATGAAATTTGACATGAGAGTTCCTGGGTATGATATCCTCAGACGTTTTTTTCATTTTTTTGATAAATGTCTTTGATGACGTAGACTCGTAACGATGTGTGACGTCATCCAGCTTCGGTTTTCCTAGTTGTCTCCAGACCGGAAGAGAAACAAAATTTCCCGTAGTTGCGGTGTCCAGTTCCATGGTGAACTGTCGGTCCTGGATTGTTATGGGTACATCCAACCTAGGAGTATATTGGGGAACTTCACCGAGGATCGCTTTGACAAGCTCTGCTTTCGTGACTCTCTTCACGGAAGCCTGGGAATGTCGTTCTCGATTCTGATGTTGCTTTTTTCTGCAGCTTCCATTGTCCTGTGACGTCACAGTATCGGCATTTGGCTTCTTTGTAGGGGCAGTCTGTTGCTTTGTGGGCCTTTCCACATCGGTAGCACTTCCTGTCTGTGGAATTAGACTGCTTGTGGTTCTTTCGTGGACCCGTAGTCTTGTTCTGGTGGACCTTGTTGACTGGCATGGTCTTGGAACCGTAGACAGTTTCGTTGGCAACCTTCGCTGCGTCTTCAGTTTCAATCGTGACTTGGACAGCACGTGCGAAATCCAGCTCTGTGTCCTTGATCTTGAATAGAGCCTCTAAGACAGCCTCATTGTTGACAGAACATATGAATCTCTGTCTCAGAGCTTCGTCTTGTGGGTTTTTGATCGAAGGAAAGTCACAGGTAGCGGCGTCTTGGCGTATGCGCGCTCCTAACTCCTGGAGAGTTTCGCCTGGCTTCCGTTTCATGTCACTACAGAACTTGAAACGTTCTCGCACCATGAAGAGTTTCGGGTCGAACTGTTCTTTCATGAATTTGACAATTTCGTCCATTGTCAAACTGTTGATGTCCTTGGGCGGGTTTTGCCGAGTAGCCAGATTTGCCAGTTGTTTGTAGACCGTAGCAGTCTGATTCGTCAAGAAAACTTGAGCCTTGCGCTGCTCCGGCACGGAGTTGGCGACCACAAACGTGCAAAATCTTGACCAGTAGTCAGGCCACAGTTCCGATGTTGCATCAAACGCAACAAAAGATGGGATTGCAGCTGCCTGTGTAGTAATGGGAAAACGTAGATTCGAAGCACTCGGATCGTCGTAGCTTTCCTCCCTGGCAGAAGCTGCGGCACCACTGAACACTTTCATCATCATCTCCATCTGGTGCATTTGTTGCTCCATATCTTCCTTGTGCTGGCGTTGCTGTTGCTCCAACTGCTCCCTTAGAAGCGTTATCAGCTGCTCTGTTTCCGTCATTTTGCAGTAAGAAGTCACTCCGAATAGACAAGGGAAGTAACTGTCGGCGACGCCAGTTCTCGTGTTTTTCCTTTCGCCACTCTCAGTCGCAAAGGAGACACAACGAGTTGTGTAGGTTCTGTAGATTTATTAACAGCTGGAACCACGGTGACAATATCTCTCAGCACAGTGTAAGAAAGAACAAGTGCAAGACTTATACTGTTCAAAAAAAGAAACGCATAGTTGCTACTTGCCAAATTTGTTTTAATTTTCGAAAAAAATTAACAGAAAATCCAATATTTAGATTATTTCTTTGAAATTTGGTATGGACACAGTTGAATGCACACACAGTTCATTTGCATCTTCAAATCAATCAGTCAATCAATACGATTGGGTGCCGAGGCTGTCAAGTCAGTAGGGGGTGTGACTGCCTTAAGCAGCAACAACTGCCCGGCACCTTCTGGGCATGGACTGGATCAGATGCCGGATATCTTGCTGTGGGATGGTGTCCCACTCCTCCTGAAGTGCCTGCAATAGATCGCGGTGATTTGCCGGCGCTTCTTCTCGCCTGCGCACACGTCTGTCCAATTCATCCCAGAGGTGTTCTATCGGGTTCATGTCTGGCGACATGGATGGCCAGGGAAGCACCTGGACATGGTGGTCGGTGAGGAACTGGGTGGTGAGTCGTGCTGTGTGCGGGCGAGCGTTGTCCTGCTGGAATATGGCATCCTGCTCAGCCAGAAGAGGAAGGGCGTGTGGGCGCAGAATTTCCTCCACGTATCGCTGGGCAGTTATGCGCCCTTGGACGTGCACCAGGGTGCTCCTTCCAGCGGTATTGATCGCCCCCCACACCATGACGCCTCCACCACCATGAACGGGTGCCTCATCCACACAGTTGGGCGCGTAACGTTCGTTTGCTCTCCGGTAGACCCTCCTCCGACCATCATGTCGCTGGAGCAGGAAGTAGGACTCGTCGCTGAACCACACGTGTCTCCAGTGATTCCGGACGGTCCAGCGAAGGTGCTGGTTGCCCCACTGCACTCAGTTCTGGCGATGGCGGCGGGTGAGGACAGCTCCTCTGTGAGGTCTGCGAGCTCTCAAACCAGCTTCATGCAGGCGGTTCCGCACGGTCTGGTCCGATAATCGGTGTGGCCCGGGGAGAGCCTGGACAGAAGATGAGGCCGACAGGAAACGATTCCGGAGGTGGCGGAGCCGTATGAAGCGGTCGTGAGCAGCAGTTGTCGCCCTTGGTCTTCCCGCTCGTGGCAAGTCAGCAACGGAGCCAGTGGCTTGAAACCTGACCCACAGTCTACTGATGGTGCTCTGGGACACGTGGAAGTGCCTGGCGATTGCACTTGGACTTTGGCCTGCTTGTAAACGACCCAATGCAATTTGGCGGTCTTCTCTGCTCAATCGGGCCATCTTTCGTCGCTGAATTGTCGTCTGATTTCTTTGTGGCGAACAATCCGCTTTTATGGGTTTTGGAAGACATGGTGAGAGCTCAATATTCCCCGAGTTTCACGAGATTACACTGAAGCATGACGAGTGGTCATGCCAAATGAGCAATTTTGACATTGTAGCCACTGATAACGCATGCGTCACGTGCAGAGCTCACTTGTGGCAATGGACGAAAGGTCGACGACCAGATAAACATTTTCTGCAGTTTGGTGGATATCCTTGTAGCCATATAACTAAATTAACCAAATATTACAAGCTATGCGTTTCTTTTTTTGAACAGTATATATAGTTAATGGACATACGAGAATACTCGGGAAACATCGACACTAATCTGGTTAGATCTACACAGTTCCGTCTGTCCGATGAGCGTCTACGCTTACGTCATGAGTGACTGCGCACTTAATCAAAGTAAGTTCCATAATGTTCTTTTCCTTCCATTCGTTTCCAGTGGTATCTAGCGATCTCCAAAACAGCTGTCGACACGTAGTGATAATGAACGAATGATAGCAACTCATAGCCGACAAATTATGTGTAGCACTAATCAACGTAGCGCTAGCGGCACGTAGCACAAATGACACGTAGCACAAATGACCCGTAGCGCTAGCGAAACGCACCCGTTTGATCCAGTTATACACAGTGAGCCTTATGGCAAAGGAAAGTGCAGAGTCAGTCTTAGGAACACAACAGTACCAAAATCAAGAGTACTGGTCAAGAAACAAAGACGCACGAAGCAATTGAAAACTGTGACTTTCGTAGGTATTAATTGGCTTAATCTCCACCGAATGGACCAACGGTTATCTTGAACTTTAGTGTGTTCAATTCATAGCTCAGAATCCAGTGGCATTCTTTACTTATTTTTGAGTCACTTGAGAAAATGTGACTCTATGTAATCGGTCAGTGTTAGTCTGTCCGGCCGGCCGGCTGTCCGGCCGGCCGTCCGGCCGGCCGTCCGTAGACACCACCTTAACGTTGGACTTTTCTCGGAAACTATCAAAGCGATCGGGCTCATATTTTGTTTAGTCGTGACCTCCAATGACCTCTACACTTTAACGATGGTTTCGTTGACCTTTGACCTTTTTCAAGGTCACAGGTCAGCGTCAAAGGAAAAATTAGACATTTTATATCTTTGACAAAGTTCATCGGATGTGATTGAAACTTTGTAGGATTATTCTTTACATCAAAGTATTTACATCTGTAGCCTTTTACGAACGTTATCAGAAAAACAAGGGAGATAACTAGCCTTTTCTGTTCGGCAACACACAACTTAACGTTGGGCTTTTCTCGGAAACTATAAAAGTGACCGGGCTCAAATTTTATGTGAACGTGACTCCCAGTGACCTCTACACTTTGACGTCTGCTTTGGTGACCTTTGACCTTTTTCAAGGTCACAGGTATGTCTTGAAGGAAAATAATTGAAATATCATATCTCTGAAACTATTC
>NC_090250.1:3933850-4058850 GCF_037325665.1 Littorina saxatilis | reverse complement strand
AACTTTGCACCGGACCTCAGGTATACGTTCGTCAAAATGTTTTGCCATTATCTGACAAAGCAAACTTTCTCTGTAAGATTGCTCAGTCCATTACAACGACAATCTCTCGGCAATAAATCAGTCTTCCCCTGTTTCTTTCTGACCTTGTTACATCTGAACTAGACAGTGCAGCGATCTCCAAACACAAGTGAACCAAAGAGAAGTGAGTACTTACTACACACCTGACTCAAAGTGCATCAACCATCAGACATAAAACTGAGTCAACACTTGCATTCTGTACAGCAACGTGAAGGGGCCAGCGTGAAAGTAATCAGCAATGTGAAAGATATCATTACGATTAACAACACATCCCTTCCAGTATAATTGAACAACCATGAAACCAACTACAGGTCTATCCAGGCTTTTACACGGGATTAAAGACACTTTCATGTACTTGGTCATATACTGAAAACTAACAGCTTGATGATGAAAGTCACGTGCTGTAAACATTGAATCTGATTTCAGATTGACATGCAGGTGCAACTTGCAACACTAATTCAGCGAACAGCTTCTAACACTGCATAGAGATTTAAGCAGCCAGGCTGCATTTTTTTCTTTATTTTTTCTGTTGTTTTGTATGCAAGTATTTAACGTTGGAGGATATTAATATTTATTATTGGTGTTATCCATGTGTAAAGGCCTGGACAGATCTGCAGTGGTAAACATGTGTTCTTTCACCAGAAGGAATGTATCTTTCGCCAGCAATTTCCAAGAAACGGGGTTAAGCAATAACTTGGGCGAGAAAAACGTGTGGATTCCACAACATATCAGGCAACACTGGGAACAAATAAAGACCCCAAAGATCGTTAACACACAGACCTTTAACATCATATCCATCAAAAGGCTTTCATTTTCAGCACACACAACATTGATACCAATAAATGCTTCAGGAAAGTGCGTTATACAAGGAACCTGCAGACATCGGTCATAAAATGCCACAAAAGTTATTTTAAACAATTATTTTCAACAGAGTATTCTTCTTGATGTCACTCAAAGATATTTTACTTTCAAGAGTAGATAACTCCTCCAAGACCTGTTCTGCTTCAATTTAAACTTTTCTGGTTTATTTTTACATTTCCTTTCAACCAATCCTCCAAGCCGTAACAAACGTTGATGACTTCTGCATCAGAGTCTAGTCATGAAGATGTTCCAATAAAAATTCACATAGTGTTAACATTTCATAAAGTCACGCAAGAGATATATTACAAATACATTTACAAATGACTCAATCATTAAGTGACACATAAAACTGTGGTCACCATAAAACGAGAAGTTAATTCAAAATGTTTACACACAAATAAATATTTCAATTTCCAAATGATTTAAAACTGAAGTGTCGACACATGAAACTGTGGTCACCATGAAATTAGAAAACCCAATTCGAAGTGTTAACACTATATTAAAGATAATTAACATAATTTACAAATTAACATTATTTACATGGTCCTTCAGACAATATCCTCTCCACACACACCCACAACATACACTTGGGTTGTACTTGTACTCAACATCACCAATAATTCAAAGCATTGTACACTTAAAGCCTAGTACTTTGATAACGCACCATGCATCACAATTAATCAATCATGCACTGTAATAAAGATCTGTTAAGTTATCTGAAGCACACAAACAAATCTTGAAGCTATCAAGTTATCAAGCATCTTTACGCACAAACAAATCTTGAAGCTATCAAGTTATCAAGCATCTTTACGCACAAACAAATCTTGAAGCTATCAAGTTATCAAACATATCTTCACGCAAAAGCAAATCATTTAGTTTTATATTCAGAGGCAAACCAAATACAACTGACAAAGCTCTAAAGAAGACATCTGTATGTGTGTGATTTTAACACTCTACACACATACATGCAGTAAAACTCCTGTCCCACTAGGGCTGCGTCCTCATGTGTTCCCCCGGCGTCCAAGAAAAATGAAGAACGCTGAGGTGCGCGCAGTAGGGTCTCCTACAGCTCCGTTGGCGCGCAGTAGGGACGCAGTGGTAGTCGGCAGTAGGGACGCAGTGGTAGTCGGCAGTACGGACGCAGTGGTAGTCGGCAGTAGGGACCCAGTGGTAGTCGGCAGTAGGGACCCAGTGGTAGTCGGCAGTAGGGACGCAGTGGTAGTCGACAGTAGGGACGCAGTGGTAGTCGGCAGTAGGGATGCAGTGGTAGTCGGCAGTAGGGACGCAGTGGTAGTCGGCAGTAGGGACGCAGTGGTAGTCGGCAGTAGGGACGCAGTGGTAGTCGGCAGCGCTTACATTGAGACCTCAGGGAGATGTCACTGCGCTAATTCTACCGCGTTCATCAGCGTTTGCAAGGCGTTTGCATGGAGACTTTACGGAGACGTCACGGAGTCCTTGGGGATGTCACTGCGCTTCCACCGCGTCCGTCAGCGTTGGCAGGGCGTTTGCAGGAAGTTGCCAGTGCGTTTTGAGCCAACCCCATAACGCAGAGTACACTCCCCTGTCGTATACATGCACTTCCGCTTACCCGTAATCGACACGCCGTGGACGCGCAGTGACAACTCCTGGCACGCCGTGAGCACTCCGCCGTGAGCGTAGTCAATCGCAAAAATGTTCCTGCAAACTCACGGCGCTCTGAGAAATTTACAACGCCGTGCCAACTCCATGAGGACACAGCCCTAGTGTGACAAGGGTATAAAGCATTTAACACCCCATAGGTTCAGGATTTACGCAGTAAGGAGACAGACAATCGGAACAAAGAGACAGAACAGACATATCACAGACAAAAATCATCGCAGGTTAATCTCAAGTATTGTAAGAATCTATAACCACTACTTACATGGAAAACATTTGTGGTATTTACATTATAAGGTATGCCTACTATGTCTCTGCTAGGAGAAAGCACACACCTATGGAAAAGTCACTACAATGATAGCAACAACAAATTACACAGACAATTTTTAATTCCAAAATCACACACACTTTTTCCAACAAAATAATCTCTCCCAAAAGAAAATTGTACTAAACAAATCAGATATGATTTCACTTAGATACAAATCACAGTGATCACAAAGATATACCAAACAGTCTATGGTTAAATAACTAAACCTGAGTTGAAACATCCAAGCGTGTTAAAAATCATGACTCTGCACAGACAATGGTATACATGACCCACACAAAATTACGTTATAATACATGGAAGCAGTCAAGGACTAACTCCTCATTTTTGTCAGGCCAAACAAAAATATATGTTGGTTTAGGGCAACGTGACCAAAAAAGATAGGGTCGGTAGGTCAGTTTTTTTACAAAAAAATTATTTCTTTTAAAGATTTAGTCGAGTTGAAAGGAGGTTACTTCCCTTAGTCTAGGTATGGTTCGCAAAATGTGCCAAAAGTTGATTTTTTTTTCTCAGAAATGAAAAGTTTTAGGGTCGGCAGGAAAAAGTAGGGTCTGTCGGCTTACCCTAAACCAACATATATTTTTGTTTGGCCTTACAGCCAAGCGTGCAGTGCTCATTCTTATAATGTATTTATTATCAGAAGCTTGTCATGGCAAAGGGCTGCTGGAAATGCCATGAAATGAACAGCTCTGGAATGATTAATATGAATGACTGATCTACATGATTCAAATGAGGTAATTTCATGTATGATCACATGACAACATACTAAGCAGAAAAAGCTCTGATATTTTCTGAACTTTTCTTCCCATCATAAATAATTTTTGGAAGCATTCATAAATTCGTACGCATGTCAAACAAAGTACGTGTACCATCTTAATCAGGTGCCAAAAGATATGTGAACAAAACATGCAGATTAAAGACTGAAAACATTTTTAGCACCATAACCAATAAAATTACTTAAATGGATAATGATGGCAGCAAATTACTGTTTTGATTAAAGTAAATCATATGACAAGAAGCATGAGAATTGGGATTTAATCAAATTAAATGCTAATTACAAATCTTCGACAATATTTAATTTCATTCTGCAATAGCAAGTACATCATTCTAACAATGAGACAGGCTTTATTTTGCTGTATTTACTTTAAACAGGGTAATGTAACTGCACTAAACCGTCCATAATGGAAAGGTCTACAAAAAAGCAACAGATATTTATATTCATCATACAGAAATAACCAACTTGCAATGAAAGCATGACTAGTGTTAACATTTTAAAAGTCAGTATCTTTCAGTGCACTTCAGAACTATATATCTTCTTCTTCTGCGTTCGTGGGCTGAAACTCCCACGTACACTCGTGTTTTTTGCACGAGTGGAAGTTTACGTGTATGACCGGTTTTTTACCCTGCCATTTAGGCAGCCATACGCCGTTTTCAGAGGAAGCATGCTGGGTATTTTCGTGTTTCTATAACCCACCGAACTCTGACATGGATTACCGGATCTTTTTCGTGCGCACTTGGTCTTGTGCTTGCGTGTACACACGGGGGTGTTCGGACACCGAGGATTAAAGTTGACTCTGAGAAATAAATCTCTCGCCGAACGTGGGGACGAACTCACGCTGACAGCGGCCAACTGGATACAAATCCTGCGCGCTACCGACTGAGCTACATCCCCGCCCAGAACTATATATTATAAGAACAATTTTAACGACAAAAACATTTATCAATAGCATAAAAACTGACAACAAGACTAAGGTCGAAAGTATAAAGGAGGAAGTACAGAAACAGCATATCTTTTCTGCCGTCAATTTCCTCTGACCAGACCAACTGTTCGGAAACAGAAACTGTCACCTATGTTCTCTGCGATTCTCTCTATACCTATCTGCCACATCAAAGCCAAAAACCTAGTCTTCCCTTGAAATAGAAAGACACAGAAGGGCTTTGGTATTCAAGGTAAGGCTCGAAATATTCTCTGACCCTCGAAAAGTGCTAAACTTAGCAAAAACATCATGCTCTCCTTCACTTTCCAAGCTGTGCTGTTTTTCCATCAATGCAAGAAAATAATCACAAAGGGAAAGGTTATTTACAATGCGGATGTCAGCAATATTCAACTCCACAAATCAGTCCTCTGAAGCTTACAAAACTCACCCACGTACACTCTTGACAATAAAAATGTTCACGTCTTTTGCACATTAAAGTTCACACCTCCTGACCATTTTAATCCAGCAGCAAAAGGTCGCGACATTTTTTGTAAAAAAATGTGCAGTTTACATCGCTTCACACTTCGCAACCAGCTACTTGACAAGCAAGCCACACACGTTCACTTTCAGTCTGAGGTGGGAGAGTTGACCACAACCGTCACATCTGTCCTTGAACACTCCTCATCACTGCGACCGTTCACGTCACTGAGAGGCAGAGATGTTTCCGTCTGTAGGGAGGGACCCTCCTCCTGCAGAAACACCTCGTCCTGGTTGCTCCCCTGTCTATCCACCCCCACCACCACCCCATTCTCACCCTCCCCCACAGCGACTTTAAAGCTGACGCCCTGGGGAGTCTCCAAAATCATGCTGCTTTCCATGCTGGAGTGAAAGTCGGACATGTCGCCCGACTCATGGCCCGAGCTGAACGACTCGTCGTGGCCATCACTCATGGCAGCAACGATCATCTCAGCGTAATCACTGACTTTGGCAACCGCAGCTTCCTGCTTCTTGCTCGAAGAGCTGGAACCAGAGCCGGAGACGCTGTTATCACTGATGTTGTGCTTCAACTGCTGGGCTTTGCTCTTGTCGAGGGAGAAGGTGGCTGAGCGACAGCGGATCTTGCGCTCAGGGTCCTCCTCTCCGCCGGAGACCCTGCGCTGACGTCGGGTGACTCCGTTGGAGCTCTCTCCTCCCTGCGCCGAGTTGCTGAGCGACCGCCTGACAGGGCTCGGTGAGCCGTGACCGTCGCCGCGGGTGGGCGAGTGAGACATCTGGCGGGCAGCGAGGCTGTCGAGGGAGCCCAGGTCGGCGGACTGTGACATGCGCCACATGACCTGCTCGTAGTCCATAGACAGGCGCTTGTTAGCGCGCGACTCGCGGTCGTACTTCCTCATCAGCACCTGGCACTTCTCATGCAGTTGCCTGAACAAAAGATTACAGATGAAAATATAAGAGTGAATGATAGAATGCTTACTTCCTTTCATTAGCAGGTAGTCTCAAATTGATAGAGCGAACTTTTTTCTCGAAAACTACTTTCTGAAGCTGGCTGCATGGCGCATTGGCACTGCATTTTCGGTAAAAAGAATTTGCAAAGTCAACCTTTGGCTCAATAAAGGGCAGCCCTAGGGGCTTAAAAATGTCAAACTGCAGACTTCCCCATTGCCTCCTTTTCATTTTAGAAATGTGTTCTTTGCGCTTTGGTAAATTGCAAAAAATAAAATATTTGGATCTTGTGATAGCCAAGGGAAGCAAAGCGCTAAAATACCAAATCAACAAATGAAGGGAAGTAAGCCATCTAAACTTACTGTTCTGTACGGCTAGGGTGCTTACTTCCCTTTGTTTAGCAGACGTGAGTGTAATAATGTGCTTCAAGTACTTTCATGTATCACAAAAGACAGTCACACTTTTAGGGAGAGGGCGTACTTTTGACAATATAAAAGTATCTCAAGATGGCAAGAAGTTTGTTTTCCTTTTTTTCTTTTGGGGCGGGGGCAGGTATACTCTTTAAAATGACATCAAATCAATAGATAAATGACCATCAAAAGGTGTCTATCCTAACAGAGATTGAGTGCCTTCATTGCAGGTAAGAGTTTGCGGGCGGTCAGCTCAATGAAATGGTCACTCACTTCTCGTGGTCAGTCTTGATGTTGATGATGGCCTGGAGGTTCTCCACCTTCTGCTGCAGGGAGGCCACCCTCTCCTGGGCGATGGGCAGCTCCTCCAGCTGTAATTAATAACATGGTCATAACATGGTCAATTCAAGGTCAATTCAATTCTTTCTCCTTCAACTCCCATGTACACTCATGTTTTTTGAACGAGTGGGTTTTTACACAGACTAGTACTTATTGATACAGGTCCATGGTTTTCAGTGTATGATCGTTTTTTCAACGTCATTTAGGCAGTTAAACGCTATTATCGCCTGCCCGATGAAGTCAAAGTTAGTTACCTTCCCTCTACCCTGTGTGTTAACCTGGGTGGGAAATCTATGATGTTGGTGAGATGGGAGAGGGGGGAGTATGAGTGTGTGTATGATGTTGGTGAGATGGGAGAGGGGGGAGTATGTGTGTGTGTATGATGTTGGTGAGATGGGAGAGGGGGGAGTATGAGTGTGTGTATGTCCTTCTATCTGCCTGACCCTCTGCATTCATAATTCTGCATAGAATTCACAACAAGCTGCTTAAAAATAATCATAAGTTCTGATATAAAGAGGACCCCCCTACCCCTCCCTGATTTATGACTCCCTCCCTACTTAGCCCCCCAAATATAAGACTCAGACCCTGTTTTCTCAGATTTAGTTTTCATGACCTCTATAAATGTACCCCCATTGTAAGACTCCCTCAGATATTGTGAGGTCCTAATGGCAGGTACCACCGTACTGACCTGTTTGACGAGGTCCATGTTCTGGCGACGCAGTTTCTGGATCTCCTCGGTCCTCATGTCGATGACGGTCTTGAGACTCTCGATCTCCTTGGGCAGGTTGAGGTAGGGAGCCAGCGCGTACTGCACACACACACCACGGTCAATCATCTTTACTGATATATGTTATGTGCAGTCTTTGTATATCCTATGCTTACCCTAAAAAAAACAAAAACAAAAAAACAACAACAACAACAACAGCAGACGAAAACTGTTTCTTTTAACATTATGGTGACAGGAAATCCTGTTCTTTGGATGGATTATCTCCCCACATTCATTCTCTTTCTCTCCCCCTCCCCCCGCCCACCAACACCACGGCCACTTTCTCTTTCTCTGTCTCCGTCTTGTACTATCGCACGCACCAACTCAACTCAACTCTCTCTCTCTTCTCTCCTCCCTTCTCTCTTCTCTGTTCTCTCTCCTCTCTCTCTCCCACCATCCCTCCCTCCTTTTCCATTCTCAATGTTCCGGACTTACCTGGACCTTGACATCAGCGTCTCTCTGCAGGGCGTCTTCACTGCACTTGGCACGGATACGTAGCTCATCGCACTCCACGCACAGCGACTGCACCTTTTCCTGGTAGGGGTAAAACACATGTCTTGTATTATAAATACCATGTCTTGTATTATAAATACCATGTCTTGTATTATAAATACCATGTCTTGCATTATAAATACCATTGTCTTGTATTATAAATACCATGTCTTGTATTATAAATACCATGTCTTGTACTATAAATACCATGTCTTGTATTATAAATACCATGTCTTGTATTATAAATACCATCTCTTTATCTATAAGGCTGTGCCCTACAACATTTTGCTTCTCCCTCCCTCAGAGAGAGACAGAGACAGAGAGACAGAGAGAGAAAGAAAGAGACAGAGAGAAAGAGAGAGACAGAGACAGACAGAGACAGACAGAGACAGAGAGAGACAAGGAGAGAAACAGAGACAGTGAGAGACAGAGACAGAGACAGAGAGAGACAAGGAGAGAAACAGAGAGAGAGACAAAGAGAGAGAGACAAAGAGAGAGAGACAGAGAGAGAGACAGGGAGAGAGAGAGACAGGGAGAGAAACAGAGAGAGAAAGAGAGAGAGACAAAGAGAGAGAGAGACAGAGACAGAGAGAGAGAGACAGGGAGAGAAACAGAGAGAGAGACAGAGAGAGAGAGAGAGAGACAGGGAGAGAAACAGAGAGAGAGAGAGAGAGAGGGAGAGAAACAGAGAGACAGAGAGAGAGAGAGAGAGAGAGAGAGAGAGAGAGAAAGGGAGACAGAGAGAGAAAGGGAGACACAGAGAGAAAGGGAGACAGAGAGAGAGATGGACCAGAGAGACAGAGCAAGATAAAGAATCAAGGTGGAGATACAGTTATTTATCTGTATTTCTAACAGGTACGCTCGCCCCTTTCTGCCACCCCGACCCATAGCACTATGTCTGAATCAATCTTTTCTATACATACAGGCCCGCCCCAACTGACATACCCCGGGTGTTTGTTTGGTTCACTGACAATCACAAACAAACAAGGATAGGTCTTCGATCTGGTTAGTCCAGTCACCAAATCCACAATCAAACAATGCGTAGGATTTTCAAGTTTTCCCGGAGCAATCATAATTATTCGTAAGTCCTTTGTGGTATAGTGTCCGCAAAGTGGCTGTTCGTTTATCTGTGCAATGAACCATATGGGTCAAATGCCTGCTGTCCTGCAGTGCGTTATTGCAGTGAGTCTAGGAAGCAAGTGGTTGTTCATTTTTCGATTTGTGCAACGAACCATATAATACGGGTTAAGTTGCCAGCAGTTCTGCAAGTTAGGATTGTAGTGAGTTTAAGAGACAACACAAACACACCAGATTAAGCCCAGCACGTGACAAACGATGCAGTAAATAACTACATAATTATGTGTCTCTATTAACATAACAGGTGTGTATGTTTGAGCGTGTGTGCGTGTACTTGCATCTACCAACAGTGTGTGTGTGTGTGTGTGTGTGTGTGTGTGTGTGTGTGTGTGTGTGTGTGTGTGTGTGTGTGTGTGTGTGTGTGTGTGTGTGTGTATGTGTGTGTGTGTGTGAGTGTGCGTGTGTGCGTACGCGTGTGTGCGTACGCGTGTGTGTGCATGTATGTGTGTGTGTGTGTGCGTGTATGTGTGTGTGTGTGTGTGTGTATGTGTGCGTGCGTGCGTGCGTTACTTACAGACAGGCTGAGCTTGATGCTCTCAAAGCGATGTGTGATGTCCTCCAACTTGTTGCGATGCTGGGCATGTAGCTCTGTAGACACACAACAACACAACCCTTTATAAGCAAACATCACAGAGGCACATTCCCTATCTTAGACACAGACTGCATTACGATGGCAGACAACATAGAGAAACGCCACTGAGAGTGTCAGTTAACTTTGCATGCCGTCATAGCTTTAGTTCAAAAGCAAATGTTTAAAACAAAGACCAAAATCAAAACAACAATCTAAAACCAAAAATAAAGGAATTAATAGATCCATCAATAAATCTATAAATCGATAAATAAGTAAATAAATCAGGACATAAATCAATACACACACACACACACACACACACACACACACACACACACACACACACACACACACAAAGAAAGAAAGCAAAAATCTTGTGCTCCATTTGTTTTAATTGATTGTATGTGGCATTGTTATGTTTAATTTAGCTGAATAAAACACTGTTTAAACCAAAGAAAAAGAGTCCTGTTTGAAATGAAAGGTAAAATAAAAACCCGTTATGAGTTGTAGTGTACTATAATATCTCACTTTAACCTACAAGCAATTACTGTCCAAGCACGGTACATACACTGTGGCTGAACCGATAGTTCTCATATATCGAAGAAATCATGGCTTGCTTTTGCCCTGGGCTATTTTTATCTACTCCATAGCACGCATTAGCGAAACGGTATTTTGAAAGGGAAATACCTTGTCTGATTGTGTCTGGGACAGTAACTGTAGGGGTATCTTTGTACGGCGATCGTATATATCGGTTGATCAATCTGATTAGCATACGAAAAGGTACAGGTGAAATTCAATCATACACTACAAGACTGGATCTTATTCAACTACGCACATACAGAGGTATGTGTCTGTCTATAAAGACGTCTTGTTCTACCTATAGAAACCCTAAAGAAATCTCTCTCTCTCTCTCTCTCTCTCTCTCTCTCTCTCTCTCTCTCTCTCTCTCTCTCTCTCTCTCTCTCTCTAAAAAGACGTCTTCTTCTGGCAACATAGAAAGCCAGAAAAAGACACGTCGTCTCTCTCTCTCTCTCTCTCTCTCTCTGTCTCGCTCTCTCTCTCCCTCTCTTTTCCTCTCTCTCTCTC
Organism: Littorina saxatilis; assembly: GCF_037325665.1. NCBI lineage: Eukaryota > Metazoa > Mollusca > Gastropoda > Littorinimorpha > Littorinidae > Littorina > Littorina saxatilis. The sequence goes on along the minus strand of NC_090250.1, from coordinate 4,048,010 downwards.
TCTCTCTCTCTCTCTCTCTCTCTCTCTCTCTCTCTCTCTCTCTCTCTCTCTCTCTCTCTCTCTCTGACATTACCCCGACCACCACCCCCACCCCCCCAAGCTGCCTCCAACCCCATCTCACCCCCTTGAAGCGCGTGTTGTACAGGTGAGATGAAATCCTACCCCATGAGCGTTCAACGAGTGCCAAGGCATAAAAAGGTGCAAAAGCTGCATTCCCAGACAGTTCGATAAGGCTGGCACCCTGCATCAGTGGCCAATGTATCACAACATTTTGATGTCTTCCTTCTTATCTGTGGCCTGCATGAAGGACAGAGGGGATTGTGGCGTGGGGTGGGGTGAGGGGAGATAGTTGAGGGGGTGGGGGGAGGGGGGGGGGTACCGAGGTGGTATATTTGTGTGGTTAAAGAAAGCCCGTCAACGCAATTCGAGACAAAATTGTAATGTCTCAGTCTTACTTTGTGAATTTGGCCTTCGGGATATGGTGTATTTGTGTGGTGAAACATAGCCCGTAAAGACGAAAGAGGAAGTCTTGATGTCTTACTCTTTGTCTGTGGCCAGAGCCTCACTGAACATACAAGACTGAGACACTTGGGGTGAAAATCCAAAAGAATCTCAAATGAATAAGAAGAGAAAACTGAACGACCAAAGCAATAAAGTCAGCTAGAGATCGAGTATAAGTCAGTGTGTGGGACAAATTGGGGTGGTTTATGTCGAGAGAGAGAGAGAGAGAGAGAGAGAGAGAGAGGGGAGAGAGAGAGGTGGGGGAGAGAGAGAGAGAGAGGAGGGGGAGAGAGAAAGAGAGAGAGAGAGAGAGAGAAAGAGAGAAAAAGAGAGAGTTGGGAAGGAGAGAGAAAGACTCTGTGTGTGTGTGTGTGTTCAGTCTACATTCTGTGTGTGTGCGTATGTGTGTATGTGTGCGTGTGTGTGCGTGCGTGCGTGCCGCGTACGTGCGTGCGCGCGCGCGCGTACGTGCGTACGTGTGTAGGCACTGGAACAAAAGGATAAAGAGACAGCAGGAGGTTACAGGTGAACACAAAACCTCATCAATGGCTGCTTCCCGAAACCTCCCAATGAGAAACACAGACAAACGCACAATAAAAATCATAGGTGGGAGGAAAGTCCGGAGTGAACCGCGGAAAGAAGTGCACGCTTGCTACGGGTCGGGGTCTGAAACATGTACACTTGATCCACAGCAGAAAAAGGAAGAAAAAGAATTACTCTATAGACGTACATTTAACAGAAAACAAATCTGAAACGAAGAAAAGATGTACTCAGCTACACACAGTTCATGAGTCAAGTTTCGTTTGCACAGAGTGCTTATCAGCCTGTGCATCAATTATGACTAAAGACATGTCACATGACTCTTCCGGGACAAGCTTTGCTCTCTCTCTCTCTGTCTCTCTGTCTCTGTCTCTGTCTCTCTCTCTCTCTCTCTCTCTCTCTCTCTCTCTCTCTCTCTCTCTCTCTCTCTCTCTCTCTCTCTCTCCATTGTTTGCTGGGTCGTTCGTTTAATTTGTTTATTTGTCATGTTGCTTTACTTGTTTAGCATTTATAAGACATTTGTATTAGAAGTAAGGACCGGTTGTAAGAAAAGGCGTTGCCTTAAACCTCTATCATTGAAAAATAAAGTTCCATCATCATCATCATCATCACCATCCCTCTCTCTCTCTCTCTCTCTCTCTCTCTCTCTCTCTCTCTCTCTCTCTCTCTCTCTCTCTCTCTCTCTCTCTCTCTCTCTCTCTCTCTCTCTCTCTCTCTCTCTCTCTCTCTCTCTCTCTCTCTCTCTCTCTCTCTCTCTCTCTCTCTCTCTCTCTCTCTCACGTAACAAATTAATCATTCATTCGCCTAAACTAATTATAGTCCACCACGCCGCGAAAGCCAAATCGATCCCAATGTCACCCGGGAAGATACCCACAGTTGCTTACCTTTCATCTTATGGCGCACATCGGCGAACAGTCCTCCAGGCTTGACCAGCAGCGCCATGGTTAAAGCCCCAATGACCGGCGGTCAACACTCACACTCAACTGTCCACTGACCTACACTATCGTACACTCCATAGAGACTCCTCCCTATCCATGCGGTCAAAGCTGACACTGGACTGTGCACTACACTATAGAACTCTCCATAGAACCTCCTCAGTAGCCGTGCGGTCAGCATTCACACTGGACTGTCCACTGACCTACACTATCGTACACTCCATAGAGTCTCCTCCCTATCCATGCGGTCAAAGCTCACACTGGACTGTTCACCTACACTATATGCTCTCCATAGAGTCTCCTCCGACTGTCAGCGGTCACACTGCACTGTCAACAGACACTATCGTACTCTCCATAGAGTCTCCTCCATATTCGGTCAAAGCTCACAAGGAACTGACCACCTATACTTTACACTGCAACTCTAACCCTAACTCCGTGACCAGCGGTCAACGCTTGCACTGCAATTTCCACTCAATAGAATCTTCTCCATATCAATGCGGCCAATGTTCACACTATACCACAGATGTTCCATAGGAGCGTAGCTTTGAATATATATCTTTGACTATACACTCCATACAGTCTCCTCCATAGCCAAGCAGTCAACACTCCCACTGCACTAGAGTCCACAACACTGTTCGCACCATCGACTCCCCACTGTGTCTACCTGACTCTCCACACTGTCTACCTGACTCTCCACACTGTCTAGCTGACTCTCTGCACTGTCTAGCTGACTCTCCGCTGTCTAGCTGGTCACTCTGTGTGTATCTACCCACGGTAAGTTCACATGCGGCCTCACGACTCTACCTGTACTGTCTCGGCCTTGCTAGGCCCGCCTGGGGACTGGGGAAGAATTTTCACTTGGAGGGAAAGTAAAGCTGTTTGGGGGTGAAAGCGGGTAGGCACTAGTGGTATGTGTGTTGGGTTGTGGGGGGGAGGGTGAAGGGGAAGGGGGGTGGCTTGTCGTGGTGGTGATGGAGGGTTGAAGGGGATGGCGAGTTCCCCAGTTCTAGTGAAGAGGGACGGTGTGTCTTCCGTCAAGGTTAAAAATAGGTGCACAGGTTTTTGTCCTGAAGTTTGATGCACAACAGTCAATGGATGCGGCAGGGGAAAACGCAAGACAAGAGCAGTTCTGTGAAAATCCTTCACACGAACACTGTCATAAAGCACAATACGAAAACCTGACATAGAGTGCTGCTTCTCTGGTGTCCTTTTCTTTACCCCGACGTCCTGTCAATCTTAACAAGCGTAAAGCTAAGAGACAAAGTCACTAGTCAGTTCCTGTGAATCTGTCGGATTACACCCCCCCCCCCCCCTCCCTCTCTCTCTGAGGCGGGGCGATACAGTTTCATCTGAACAATATTAACGCATGCCGCTTGTACATCAAAAACCACATACCAAGGTGAAAATTCAACTGAGACCACTGAGAAAAAAACAGCGTGCCTAATGAGCTCAATACAACACCCAAAACAAAAACCAAAAAGAATTTTCCACAAGTCTGGCCAAATAGTCGGGGCGAATATCAGTTGTTATATCAGTAACAATACCCACGTACTGGGCGCCGGACACACTATGCAAATCCTACGGCAACACTCCGGAAAACAGACAGAAAAGTTGTCTACAAAAATGCTTCCTGCACACAGAGGTTGAAGGGGAAAGTGCAAGGTATCCGCCGCTGAACCAGAAGACAATGTGAGCAAGCCGAGGGGAATACTAGAATACAGACACAGATTCTCTCCCAATGGTTCACCTCAGCTCTCAGCTGGCACTGCCACATGCGGTGTAGTACACCTTGTGTTTTCACCTCTCTCGCACCTGGCTCTTCGCTTTACCTGCTGCCACACTCACAGGTAAAAACAGACTGATAGGGGCTATACTTCATTCAGGTAAGCTGTACAAAAACGTGAACGATTACGTCTGTGCTATATCTGGTACCTAGAAAACAAACTCATGCTTTACGTCATGCCTCAGAGGAGAAAATTGCTCCTGAGGCCGTAGTTACGTGAGTGCTAACACATAAAGCAGGAAGCAAAACAATCACCAGCCTGTACTCTGAGGATTGTTGCTACGATTTCTTTTCTTCCGCAAATTTGCCGAAAAGTTCATACACATTTTCGGCAATTTTCGGAAGTTTTCGGCTGTCCTTGACGTCGCCTTGCCCCCTCGATGAAAAACTTCGCCAAATCCAATGAAATGATGGCAATACATTTAATTTTCGGTATATCTCAGCCTGCTTCAGCCATACTGATAAAATCCCTGCTGTTGCCAAATGCTATATATATATATCACTCCAGGTTTCATGTTGGATGTGACGTGCAGACTGCATGTAACGATTTCTCCACAAATCAAAAGGCTGCGATGATTCGTTAATCACAACAAGAAGAGCAAACGCTCGATCGAGTCACTTTCGCAGTTCTGAATATTATATGAGGCATCAGATGGACAGGAAGAAATTGCTATTCACAACACAATGAGTCACGTTCACATAAAATTTGAGCCCGGTCACTTTTATAGTTTCCGAGAAAAGCCCAACGTTAAGTTGTGTGTTGCCGAACAGAAAAGGCTAGTTATCTCCCTTGTTTTTCTGATAACGTTCGTAAAAGGCTACAGATGTAAATACTTTGATGTAAAGAATAATCCTACAAAGTTTCAATCACATCCGATGAACTTTGTCAAAGATATAAAATGTCTAATTTTTCCTTTGACGCTGACCTGTGACCTTGAAAAAGGTCAAAGGTCAACGAAACCATCGTTAAAGTGTAGAGGTCATTGGAGGTCACGACTAAACAAAATATGAGCCCGATCGCTTTGATAGTTTCCTGTCAAAGATATAAAATGTCTAATTTTTCCTTTGACGCTGACCTGTGACCTTGAAAAAGGTCAAAGGTCAACGAAACCATCGTTAAAGTGTAGAGGTCATTGGAGGTCACGACTAAACAAAATATGAGCCCGATCGCTTTGATAGTTTCCGAGAAAAGTCCAACGTTAAGGTGGTGTCTACGGACGGCCGGCCGGCCGGACAGACTAACACTGACCGATTACATAGAGTCACTTTTTCTCAAGTGACTCAAAAATGAAAATCAAATGATGGGGTGAGAAGCTACGTCTTATCGCTATCACCTTAAAAATAGCCTACAGACTGATTGGCAGGAAGATAAATTGTGGTAGTGTGTGAGAGCATAGACCATTTATCTCTATTTGGAGAGAGGGAGAGAAATCTATGTTTTTAAAGATGCAAGCAGCAAGACCAAACTCAATCTCGAAAACTTCAGTTATTACTCAAAGATAATAACATCAGGTCAATATGGCCCTGCTAGTCCTTGCTCGTCCACTTAATAGAATATCACACACAACCACGTGAAAAAAAAGACAAGATAAACTATATCCATAGTATTTATTGACCAAATAGGAATGCTCTGTACTACACCTAGTCTTTACTTATCAATTCTTTCTTTGTTTGGTGTTTAACGTCGTTTTCAACCACGAAGGTCATATCGCGACGGGGAAAGGGGGGAGATGGGATAGAGCCACTTGTCAATTGTTTCTTGTTCACAAAAGCACTAATCAAAAAATTGCTCCAGGGACTTGCAACGTAGTACAATGTGTTACCTTACTGGGAGAATGCAAGTTTCCAGTACAAAGGACTTAACATTTCTTACACACTGCTTGACTAAAATCTTTACAAAAATGGACTATATTCTATATAAGAAACACTTAACAAGGGTAAAAAGAGAAACAGAATCCGTTAGTCGCCTCTTTCGACATGCTGGGGAGCATCGGGTAAATTCTTCCCCGTAACCCGCGGGGGGTACTTAACAATTTTTTTTTTTTTTTCCTGTTTTTTTTTTGTTTTTTTTTTACAACACATTATACATTACATCACAGTTCTTATCAATTAAACACATATAAAACACACATACACAGAGGGATAAAAGACCGGTAAATTGGCATAACGCTCATCAAACCATCACTTCAGTCTTCACAGTTTCTCAACATCCCCATTCAGCACAGATCGACGGTCGAGAAAAGCTGGAAGCAAATGCGTCTCATAGTAATCGGAGGGGCCATGCATCATTAATTCTAAGGCAGAGACCGAGACGCCGTAGGTATGGCGATTCATCATCCTTTCTTCACCCATTCTGCAGGTAAGATGCCTTTGACTCAGCACACCTGGCAGTACAATTTCACTTCTCATTAACTCTCTTCTTCTGACCCACCATCCTTCCACACTCTAACAAAATGACGAAGCAATCAGCACAGATTTGTGTTTGTTTGTTAATGAAATGAGAACGGACAAGTGACCGTTAGAGTTAATAAAGCAATATAGTTATTGGTGTAGCTCTAAAACATACCATCTACCTCGTGTCAACAAATCCATTGTGTTCAGTCACGTTGCAGTTTCTGCTCTGTAGTTATTTGCTATAAGAAGCTTCATTAATTTCAAAACACATTCAGCAGTAAGGGGGCCAGTACAAACCGAGCCCAGCACTGCACAAAACCCCCATTTCCCACCATCACCCCCCCCCCCCCCTCCCTTCCCTCACCTCACCCCCCTCCCCATCTTAGCTCTCTCTCTGTCTCTCTCTCTCTGCCCCCCCCCCCTCTCTCTCCTCTTTCTCCTCTCTCTCCCTCTCTCTCCTCTCTCTCTATCCTCTCTCTCTCTCTTCTCTCTCTCTCCTCTCTCTCTCTCTCCCTCTCTCTCTCTCTCCTTTCTCTCCCCTCTCTCTCTCTCTCTCCTCTCTTTCTCCCCTCTCTCTCTCTCTCTCTCCTCTCTTTCTCCTCTCTCTCTCTCTCTCTCTCTCTCTCTCTCCCTCTCTCTCTCCCTCTCTCTTCTCTCTCTCTCCTCTCTCTCCCTCTCTCTCTCTCTTCTCTGTCTCTCTCTCTCTCACACTCTCTCTCTCCCTCTCTCTCCCTCTCTTCTCTCTCTCTCCTCTCTCTCCCTCTCTCTCTCTTCTCTGTCTCTCTCTCTCTCTCTCTCACTCTCTCTCTCCCTCTCTTCTCTCTCTCCCCTCTCTCTCCTCTCTCTCTCTCTCTCTCTCTCCTCTCTCTCCCTCTCTCTCCTCTCTCTCTCTCTCTCTCTCTCTCTCTCTCTCTCTCTCTCTCTCCTATCAGAGCTACCACAATGTACCTTCCTGCCAATCAGTGACAGTAATCAGAGATAGACAATCAGCCACTCAGTAATCAAAGATAAGAAACCAGCGCCTTCCACAAAACCTTCCAGACCCCCTTCGTGTGCAAAAGTGAAGGAAACTTATAAACAGAGAGAGGGCGGTAAAGCTGTATAGTTCCTTCCTCAAAGCAGGCCCAGATGGTACGCAGCATCACAGGTATACAGTGGAACCCCCTTTTAAGACCCCCCCCCCCCTTTTTTTAAGACCTTACTTTTTTCAGATTTCCTGTTCATAACCTGTGTAAATTTACCTATATCTTAAGACTCCCTTCTTTTCAAAACCTGATGTTCCCAGGTTTGTGTAGGTCTTAAAGTGGGGGTTCCACTGTACAGAATATGCCATGAAGGGACACCCCTTGCGATAAGACCTAATTAAAAACAAGAGGCGAAGCCTTCAAGGCTCACGGAAGAAATCGACAAACAGTAACACAAACTCAACCACTCCGTCACACATACACACACACACACACACACAGTAAGCATTGGTGACACTGTGCAAGAAAGAGAGACACTAGATCTAGATCTGTCTGTCTCCATGTAGCCTACTTACAGACACGACTGCCAAATAGTCTCGGCCCGCTCAAACTAACAATGACCGAGACATTCCTTCGCGTGACGTCTAACCCTCTTACGCCATAATGTGACGTCTTCAAATGACGAAATGTTAAAGTTTCTACCACAGACATACACACGCACGCACGCACATACGCACATACGCACGCACGCACAGACAGACAAAGTTACGATCGCATAGGCTACACTTCGTGAGCCAACAAAGGGACACAACCGCCTCAGATACAAAAACAGCCAAAGTAAGTGAGGGTTATGTGGACCAGTCTCCTGGCACCTGAGAGAATAACAAGCATTGAAATGAACAAGCGACTTTCAACTTCAAAACAATTTCACTTTCACCCTGGCACAATTTTACCCCCAAAAAATGTCCCTACGCTTCAGGTATATTTTGGTCCAGATAATATAGATAGACAAAGGGACAACAGACGGTGTCCTTTCTTGGAGGTGTCCTCTCATCGGAGGGGCCTCACGCCGCAGGTAGTCAAACCTTTCCCAGCGACCGCCTCTCTATAGCGACCGCCTCTCTATAGCGACCGCCTCTCTATAGCGACCGCCTCTCTATAGCGACCGCCTCTCTATAGCGACCGCCTCTCTATAGCGACCACCTCAGGTGGTCCTAATAGACAGGTTCGACTGTACCGCTGTAGAGAGGTGAGACAGGTAAGCAGTAGACGTAAATCCCCCCCCCCCCCCCCCCAACTACAGCTGTCTCAGGTAATTGCTGTTTTTCCTCCTTCCCCACCTGGCAAATCACTCAATATTTTCTCTGCGCGCGGCACTCCAAAACGGCGGCTTTCTTACATTGATGAATCACTCCTTCATCCTCTTCTTTATCCTCTTCTTTTCTTCTCTTTTACATGTTTCTGCTTAATTGATTTCAAATGCGAAAACCGGTATTGTAAAACAAAATCCCCAGTATTGAGTAATGAATCAGTCCCTTTTCTACTCTTTATCTCAAGTTTTGCCTCATCTTTTTCTTCTTCTTCTTTTCCCTTGTTTGTGTGCGTGACTCAATTAATCACCACTATGGACTGTAACCCAAGACTCTGAAAGGAATATCCAGCATATCTCCAAGATGCAAAAGATCTTGGATCCCAAGGCAGAGTATGCATCTTCGTTTGTTTGCAAGGACGAATGAAAATACCTTAATTTACGACCTCTTACCGCAATATATATTATACTACCTCGTATATACAGCGGTAATTTATGCTCTGTGCATTTACGAGTTTACAATTGTCGAGTTCTCTTAACTTCACGAAAACCTCTCCATTGTGTGATTTGCAGCACCCTTCACTACAGCTTCAAGATAACGTGGAGAGTTGGACTGCACTTCAGGAAATTACAACTGATCACGGGAATAGCAAAGTAATATCTTTCACCCGCAACAAAACAGACAGGTACGGACACACCTATTTCAGGTAACTCACCACCAAAAACACTCTTTCGACTCAAATTCCTCCAGCATGAAGTAATACTGCATTGACCTTGGACAATTTCCGGATTTTGTCGGTGGAACAAAATTCGTCGTTTTGTAGTTAGAACGAAATTCACTGTTGACATTCTAAGATGAGTCACAGCATCAGTCATGTTTGCTGTTGTGTGTATTGTTTTGTTCGTCCACTTTAAAGGTCGAATTCCTTGTGAATAATAGGTTTCATCCTGAATTAAACGTTCCTATAATTTAACCAAATCCAAAAACAAAAAAACTGTCAACGTTCCAAAATTCAGAATCAAAAAACAAGAAAGGTAGCTTGTTGGAACGTTTGTTATCGACAAAACAATACGTTACACTCACAACTGTGAATTACACACTTATACATTTGTGAATGTAACGTTTTGTTTTGTTAATAACAAACGTTCCAACAACCTACCTTTCTTGTTTGTTTTTATTCTATAATGAAACCTTTCCTTTCTTAATCAAAATTATTATTTCAACGTATATGTATTTTTGTATACAAGAAAGAAAACAAATAGATACATTTCTTGCAAAGGATTTGACATCTTCGCAGCGCATTTTGCATTACATACAGTAAAGCAGTGTCTTCACCCTGGCTTCAGTAAATCATCAATACCCATTGCAAAGAAGAACAAGTCCGAGTGAAGCCCTAATTTACAGCAGCCTGAAACCTCCCGACACTTGTCTCAAAACAATGCCAAGTTTGTCTAGACAGCGACTTCACGAAGAGGAATGACACTTGTACAATGTTTGCACGACAGCCTTAAGATCCCTACTTGTAACACACACATACAGCATTCTGAACTTCCCCAATAATTATCAACGAACTGCAACTGCTTCCTACTATTCCTCTGCTACTTGTGAGAAAAGTCAGCACGATGTATTTCATAACTCTAGTTGTTTAGTACGCATGAAAATCCTAAAACATTCAACTACATATTACGCGTGTCAAGTCACAGCAAGAGGCCAAAACAGAGTCCTGAACATTAAAACACATGTCAAAAGAAGACGCATACCTCATCCAAACATATAAAGCACTCTGACAGCATCGATTAATTCGCTGAAAACACTGCCTCGTTCCACAAGTCTGTGTGCAAAACACTCACGACTCAAATCCGCCTTTAGCTAATTCTGTTTTCCTTTGATATGAACAGTCAAAACACAGGTCAAGCAGTCCTAAAACCCTCATGCTGGGTAAGAGTACTTGTGTCTTCGACACAAACATATTCCACATCACAGGAGCTTGTATCAAACTGCCTTGCCGGGGTCGCGATGCATCGTTTCATAACGTTGTGCATTCGAACCTCCCCTGCCGACCACCTCTCAATAACGACCACCTGACAAGATGCCCGTTGTGTGTGTTTTTAAAATATAACTCACCTTTCAATAGCGACCACCTGGAGAATAACAGACCTATTACAGCAGAAGATCGATATCATAAGGTACAATACTTGGACAGAGTGTCCCACTTTGATACAAGCAGGACTGTACTCAACATCACCACTGCCGAACCAATTCCCAACACACAACAGGAGGAAGCGAAGCAGAAGACCAAGCCAGAGGGAAAAACATACAAGCAAAACACGAGTGTCGAGCTATGGAACTGGGTCAGGTTTAATGGACTCGCGGTGGTGACACTGTCAGAAGGGCCATCGCTTCGTCATCCGACTTTCCTTTACTCGTCGGATACCCGCGGTTGTCCGAACGCGGTGCTGGGGGAGGGCAGCACTGTAATCGGACAACTCCCCGTGGGAAGGCGCACAATCGAAATAGTGTCATAATACCCTATTTCGTCGGATTGCTGCATTTCACTTGTTTGACTGCAGTTGACTGACTGTGTTGCAGGCCCGTGAAACCGGCCCCTGATCTTGTCCAAACTAACCCAGTCCGATCATGGAGCTCGAGGCATAAGAAAAACAATTGTCACAGGTGTCGGTACCTTGGTCTTCCTAACAGCTCTTTGGGACAGTACAGACCTCAAAACCTTAGCAAACTAAAGTCTTGTTTTATTCCTTCCCGAATGATAGATCATGTCTACATATCTGTCCAAACTTTTACATCGAACAAACAACCATCTTTTAAACTAGACTCGTACCAACAATCCACAGCCTGTGTGCGTCAAGATCAAAACAAATTGTAACTTCTAATTTCGAATGTTGACCCTGGTGTCCGTTACGAAGAGAATTCAACACGAAATCCTCAAAGATTCTTTCCCTGCGATTTGAGGACACGACAAACCGTAGTCCAAACAGCAATGTAGGCCTACTGGAAGGCACACGAGCGCGATTACTTTCACAATGGTCGCTCCTTAAAAGCACCAATTCCACAAAATATGAATCACATGCACGAAAACGCCGCAGAACTCACTCATTAAACTGACAACAACTGTAAAATACCACACACCAAAACATTCAAATTATGAATCATACACACACAAAGACACAACACCTAGACTCGCGGCCACAGTAGGACAATCCTCTGCCACCCCACTGTGCCTCGTACAGACCATAACACGACTCTTGATCGTCATTAATCCCCAGGTGGACATGCCAGCAAAAAGAAATCTCTGCAAGAATGTTATGGTCAGTGCGCCAACCTATACAGTGCCAAGGCCCAAAGGCGGTACTTTCTTCCCATTGTTCCACTTCACCTGTTTCGTCATAAGCTGGCTGGAATGCACAGCTAACGGCTGCGTCACGTCAAGAAACGCCTATAAGCCAGGGTCACTCATACCTGATCCAACGGTATTGCATCGCTATGTATCTCCTTTGTCAAAGTTAAGGTCCACGGCTCGTGTTAACCGTTACCTTAACGTATTTTACAGGCTGACATTTGAAAATACCAAAATAGAAAGCGGCAAACCTTAAGACAAACCAGTAGACATTCCTTTGACAATTTTGTTTGGCAAATTATATTCACTGCAGTGCTTTTCCCTGATTTCACTGTTAGCCAGTATTGGTGGGAGCTGCAATTCCATCTTGTAACCAAGTTTGATCGTGGTTCCAGCGCGATACCAAGATCAAAGTGAAATAAATTGGAAGCTACTGGACCTTTTCATAGTTTTAATGGACCGTGAACCATGAACTCGTTTGAAAATGAAATAAATAGCACCTGCTAATCTTCAATTTGACAGCCACTGAAACTTGGTTCACTGACTTCAACCAAAGTAACAATGTCAAAATGGTAATTTACAACTCTCAAATATAAATAGGACAATCGTGTCTTCAGAAGTCGACAAAAGCAGCAATGACTAACAAACCAAAACGTCCCAGCGCACAAATTTTACCACAAGAAAGACCTCAAGTCCAACAGACTATCAACATCGCATCCACACTCCTGTAGTTGCAGGCAGTCGAAACACTGCAGACGATCCCACCTTCCAGGCGATCCGAATGAAACTACACGACAATACCCGAGCCCCAATCGAAGACAGTACAACTCAACACTACTGATTCAATCACTTGAAGAAATCACTACCTCCACCCTACCGCCAAATCCCTCACCATTTTTCTCTGTTCAGCGACCCCATATCAACAAAGAAAAAATGGCAGTGCGTCATAAGACAGCCGTTCGATTTTTACAGCTTTCCCCTCCAGTGCTCCTGTTCTTTGTCGGCCTATTGAGAGAGCTCAGGTAGGGGGATCAGGTGTGGACAGGTAAGAGAGAAAGGGCCATGGGAAGCCTATGTTCTTTTTGGCCAACAACACCCATACCCCAGTGTCTGGTGAGATTCAATTTTCTCCTTCTTTTCACCAGTCGTGTCATGCGCTGGAGAGTTAATCGTTCAAGGTGCCTGCCTACCTTCCCGTGTAAGTCATTAAAAAAAATATGACAGGTTTGCCTGGACTTTACCTCCTGGTAATAAAACACACTTTGACCTCCTGGCATTTTAACACACTTTGACCTCCTGGCATTATAACACACTTTGACCTCCTGGCCTAGTACCATCCCTCCACTTGGACACGTGCCAACAATCAACAGCCAAGCTGCCTTCTCTGCAGAGTGGCCATTTTTGGGTTAACTAAATTTGTAGCCGACTCCCTCATCAGTCTGAAATAGAATTAAGGAATGTCGTACCTTTATCTCTAAATGTTTTACGTGGGCACCCCCCCCCCCCCCCCCCCCTTCGCAATGAACTGAAAACAGTTTAAGCGAATAAAACTTCAGACTCAGACTCAGACTCTTCGCATTCTTTTCAAAGTGAAGGTTCTCGCTGTTTTGATTTCGATCAGAGATAGAGATATTATGTTTTGCCTCCTATCTCAAACCCCCGCAAAATCCTGCGTATATTTTAGCTTTTATTATTCCTCTTATGTAGTAAAACAAATATACATACGAAGGCAGGATAGTTACGACAGAAAACAAACCAAGAATGGAGCACTCTTGAAAGTTCTAACTCAACTCAAAGCCAGGTTGATTCCCATCAGTCGCGGTCGAATCCTTATCAATTTGTTTTGAATTTGGCTTACAACTTCTGTCTTCTTCTTTGTGTGCGCGCGTGCGTGCGTGCATGTGTGTGTTGGGGCCGGGGTAGCGGGGAAGGGGGATTTGGCTAGGGAGCTTTCCTTTCCCTAAAAAGAACACTGTTCCAATCAAACGGCTATGAAACATTTTCGCATCCGCTTTGACCTGTACGTGGCTCCAAACATCCGTTGTTATTCCACACAACAATCTACCAATTTATCACCTGTTTCTTAACAGCCTTGAAAACAGACGTGCTGCATACAAAACATTCTTGCCTTTGATCTGTACATTGTATAGTCGCTGTACGGAATTCAAACAGGTCACGTCAAGAAAAACACAGATCACTGTAAGCTTTAGTGTTGAGGAGGATGCATAGAACGCGAATCTGAGAGCAAAAGTTGGGGTCTGACGGTCCTCCTTGCGCGGTCTCTCTGTGTCGAGTTGTCATCCACGCGGGAAAACACATAACTGTGTGAAAATATTAACACTGTCAATAGAAAACACAAGGAAACAGACCACGAACAGGTAAAACATACTCTGTAATTGCTACGTTCGTCAGGTCACTTTCCGACAGACTGCGTAAGCGTATCTCTACTGAAAATATTAACACTGTCAATAGCAAACAGCGAATCAGACCACGAACAGTCAAAACAAGTCAACAACCATCATAACAATTACTGCCGTCCTCTTTACCTTGGTTGACCAATTACTGTCGCGATATAACCTTGAATGGTTGAAAACGACGTTAAACACCAAATAAAGTAAAGTAAAGTAAAGTTGACCAATTAATCCAACGGAGATCTAAGGCCAAAATCTAAACAGGAGTCACGTTACCAGCACCCGGTGGGGTAGGGTAGGAATGTACCCGGATAGGTCCCAGCTCCTTTCCAATCACACCTCTCTGCATTCTTGCTGACCGGGTAGGTAAGGTATAGACAAGAAAGGGTAGGGTCCGTTCGTTTGCTGATTATTGTTCTTCTACAAGATATCTACATTATCTGAGGCTTTCACAGTTTGGTACTCTAGTGGTGGGTTTTGTCTAGATGTAGGGGCAGTACAGAGAGAGAGAGAGAGAGGGGGGGGGGGTGGGGGGAGTAGCGGGAAGAGGAAGTTGTAAAGCAAATATCTCTACAATGGTAAATCTTATACAAACTCAAATTGATGGTGGCGGTGGTGGTAGAGTATATGTGTGTGTGTGTATGTGTGTGTGTGTGATAGAGCGAAAGAGAGGTGGGGTCGGGGGAAAGGGGCTAGTAGGAATTGAAAGGGGGGGGGGGGGGGAGGGTGGTAAGATAATAGCTCCGCAGTGGTCAGGGATTACATGAAATCTTACAGACGCAGCAATGGAAGACCCATATCGCCGTGTTTTTCTTTGCGGGCTTTACTTACAGCACAGCTGTTGATTTACCCAACAAAGGGCTTTTGTCGCCACCGTGGGTGCCAAACCTGTAACGGTAATATTTCGGCTTGGAGCTTCACGTATTACTAGTATACTCCATAGTTCTGGAACAGCTTTCCTTATAGCTTTGGTCAACCAACGCGCAGAAACTCCAATCTCCGTTCAACTAAATACAGATATTGAGCAGAAACTGCCAATAGCTTTTTGGGGTGGTTTTTTAATTTTTTATTTAGGAGAAACCCGTTACATTCTACACAAAACAGTTCGTCGATCAATGAGTTTGCTACAACGGACTTCTGAAGTTTATATAGGCCTACAGTCATCTTAGTTCCACAAATAAGTGACCTTCTTAATACACCACATCACCCCCCCACCCACCCCCCCCCCCCCTGCTTAAGACACACACACACACACACACACACACACACACACACACACACACACCTCCACTGTAAGTCTAAGTATATTTCAGCAAAACAAAATTTATTTGTATTTGTGCGAAAGTCCAGTAGCAGCTAGTACATATCCACCAACCGAACATTTAACTCACAAAAGGCTTCAGTGTCAGAACCGACTCGCGACACAACCCACTTCACCCAGTTGTAGGTGGGGTAGGATCGGAATGTATCGACCAGTTATCAAACAATGGACTGTCTGATAAGCACAGGACTACTTAGGCACGCTTGCAAGAAACCCCAGCAGTAGAATATCTTTGATCTAACAGCGAGGTGCGATATTTCTTGGGGCAAAAGTCAGCGTACATAGACTGAACTACCTACATACCTCGCAGCAACCAAATCTTTGTCTTCGATAGAGAAAAGCTTCAAAAATAGTCTTGTGCTAAAGAACTGCTGCGCAGTAAACTAACTACGGCTATGGTATATTTATAAGAACGGGATAGAAGTATTATCTTTTGGGTGGGGGTGGGAGTGGGGGTGGGGCGTGTGTGAATGTGTGTGTGCATGTATCCGTGCACATGTTGTGTGTGTATGTGTCTGTGCGTGCATGCGTACGTGTATGTGTGTGTGCGTGCGTGTGCGTGTGTGTATGTGTGTGTGTGTGTGTGTGTGTGAGAGAGAGAGTGTGAGAGGGAGACAGTGATAGGGAGACAGTGATAGGGAGACAGAGAGAGAGACAGGGAGACAGAGAGACAGAGAGCGGTGGAGGAAGGGGGACGGTGGTGTCTTTCTTCGGGACCAGGGGACTTAATGATCGAGCACATGTTAGCAAAAGGAAGAGGTCCACCTGTCCTTACATTATTGATCTGTCGACTGGTTCTGATCACCTGGCTTGAGACGACCGTTGGCAGACATTAGTAATTATGCATTTCTGCCACCTCAAAGATCAATCTCTTAGATGTTTCACCCCGCCATACACACGCAGACACACAAACACGCACGCACGCACGCACGCACGCACGCAAACACACACACACACACACACACACACACACACACACACACACACACACACACACACACACACACACACACACACACACACACACACACACGAGTGACTGCCATTTTAAAGTGCGTCTGCTGTATTCAGTTTGTGAAACAGCGAAGAACCCTAATGGAAAGAAAACTACAGGGGCAGCAACTCTACTTAAAAGAGAAATGTGAGTTGTGACAGGCTGCGTCCCTGTAAAAGATCTGTGGGGAAAGGGGCATAATAAGATAAATGTGAGTTGTCACAGGCTGCGTCCCTGTAAAAGATCTGTGGGGAAAGGGGCATAATAATTGGTAGATCCCATCCCGAACAACTTACGTTTCGTTTGTTATAGGGGCCTCAGCTCAGCTTATCTGAATCAATTAAAGGGACAGGGGAAAGGGCGAACTGTCCAATCCACCAAAACCTGAGAGATCAAGGGACAAGCTCTACAGCCCTGTGGAGACCCTTCCATGAACAACAGCATGTGTTAGGAGGACGGGAGTGCCTGCCTGAGCGAACGCAGAAGACCAAGAAGAAGGGCAATGGGAAGGGAGAGAAGTGACGACGAGCGAAAGCCTGGTAGCTTCCATCTGTGATGACTGACATGACCAAGAAGGTATCTTTAAACAATTAGAGTGACAGAGGAAGGGTGGACAATCCGAAGGGAGATAAGTGAAAACAGTGAAATCCTCGTACCTTCCATCTGCAGGTCGTGCTTGTTGCGCAGGGCCTGTATGTCCTCCAGGTGGGCCAGCTTCAGCTGGTTGGTGGCCATCTGGTGCTCTGCCGTCACCTCTTGAAGCTGAAACACCCACACACATACAGTCTTCAATCACATTATGCACCCATTATCTAAGAAAACTGAACATGGAAAACTCAAAAATTCAAAAGGATTAGATCTGTCATGCACATAATATAGGAACAAGCATGTAGCGCTTTAACAAGAAGTTATTTATATTTTGGTCAAAAATACATATCATATTGATTTATTGTGTTTTCACTGATCACATGACGAAACTGAAATGGTCAAACTAATCGATTAATATATGACAGGAAGTCGTCGTAGACAAATGATATTGCGCAGGAAGTGAGTTATCAGTTATCTGAATATCTCAAAACTATCACAGAACAAATGTCTACAAGGTATGATCTACTAATAGTTTTAGCCGAGTTTCGCACTTTCTTCTTCTTCTTCTTCTTGTCGATCACTGTTTCGCAGTTTAAATACCGAGTATGCTTTTAAAATCATAAAAATTAGCATTTCACCGTGCAGAAATGTGCATGAATTACATCTGCCAGTGACAATGCCCACTCAGCAACAAATTAAGGAAACAGAATCAGTTAAACAACAAAGAAAAAGACCATCAACACAGAATACTTGACCATCCCTTCAAAGTGACAGTTCAACAAGCTACCGTAACTGCGTCCAGCTGTAACAAGCCACTCTTGTAGGAAGAGTTGCTCCCCTTCTAACTGCTTGGCAAGTTAGCTCGCACCTGTACCTTGACTAGAATGAGAAGAGTACCTACCTGTCGTTTGTGTGAGTGGTGTGTGTACTCTGTGTGCTTCTCGTGGTGCTTTTGTACTGAAAGCAAATATTGGTATTCATCAAAACCTTTGCAAGAACATTAAACATACAATAGATTATTTTTTTTAAACACAAATAAAAACAAATAGAAAATTTAAATTAAAACAAACCCACATAAAATAATAATGAATAAAATATAATAGATTCAAAACACAAACACTAACATGGAAACAATCCAATTTCATGTCATTGAATACATTACAATTTTGTGTTTTCCTTCCATTCAACTGCCTTTCAAGGAAATAAGCTAGCTCAAAAAAGAGAGAAAGAAAGATGAAGAAAAAAAATCCAACTTACTCTGTTCCACAGACTTTTGATAGTTAGAGGTCAGCCCTTCATGTTGTGCAGCGATGGCTGCAGCATGTTCCTCCTTCAGTGTTTGCTGCGCAGCACTGTGTGCCTCCTCCGCCTGCGTCATCTCCTCCTTCAGCTTGCTGACTTCTTGCTGCGCAGCGTCCCTGGCTGCCGTCAGCTCCTGGACCTGCTGCTCCAGTTGACTCTTCTGCTGTGTCAGGCATTCTGCAAAATCAGCGCAGAAAATCAGCACGGAATATAAGGGCAAACAAATTAAAATATTTCAGATGGCACGGCCAAATATTAGGGTAGGTAGGTCGACTCCATTTAAATAAAAAAATTAATTGAAGTTTGGATTTTCTATTTAAACAGTTGCATTTGGCTTTTTATTGGGCTGAAATCTTTCGAGTTCTGTTCCCTGAATATCAGAGAAGAGACACTTTCCTTGTAAAAAGTTGTAGGGTAGGGATGAAAAAATAAGGTTTGTCGGGGAATTGGAAACATCAATATAAATGTCAAGCAACTGATCATTTAAAACTATTTTCTCACCAAAGAAAACTGTTTAACATAAATATGCCACTTGTGATGTTTTCCTATTCTTGAAAAAATCTTGGGAGTTGACAGAAACAGCTCAGCGCACTGACCTATATTCTGGTGCTGCTCGGTCAGTTTGCCTTCAGCCTTGGTCAGCTTGGCAGTGACCAGTGGACAGGAGAAGGCGTCCAGCTGTAACAAGACAACATGGCACTCTATGAAATAGCTAAAACTTTGACGAAATGGTCATCATTCTACCACCGTGACCAGAAAGGTTTCCGCGATTCGGTTTTTTTAAGCGCCACTACAAGCAAGGAGGGAGGAAGGGGAAAGAGATTAAGGGCAGGAGATGTAATGGATGTAGAGCCTAATTTGTCACTTTGAACTAATCTTATGACACAAGTGCCCTGACAACATTTCCCAGGCAAAACACATACAGAAACACCACAAGGGCATTTAAAAACAATCGTGCAAGTCTAGAGACCGCATAACTGCTACTCATCTCATAAAATCTCAGCGGTATTTCCTGTCGACTGGTGTTAAACATCCGCAATAAACCTTTATCCGCAATTAACAACTGTATGCGTGTTCTTGGTCTCACAAAACCAACAGACGTTTCTACCAACATCAATCCAGGGGACAGACAAGCCAGCGGATATGGTGAAGCAATTCATTTTTGACAAAAATGTCGTCCTCAAAATGTAGAATAGAATGAGCGTTCGCATGCAGACAGACAGCCAGCCTTGGTCGCGCTGTGTGTGGGACAAAGGTGCTCTGGTATTTCCATAACCACTTTCCAAGTACGTATATTGACAGACCGATGCGGCTCACAGCAGGCAAATATTAAAGCTACACTTTAAGCTACACTCATTCCCGTGAAAACAATTCGGATCACCATCTCAGGTCTAGCCAAGCGTGTTCATGGGATCACCATCTCAGGTCTAGCCATAGACCAAATGGTCTATGATCTAGCCAAGCGTGTACATGGGATCACCATGTCAGGTCTAGCCATAGACCAAATGTTCTATGATCTAGCCAAGCGTGTACACGGGATCAGAGCATCCCCCTATTTGGTCACATACCAAAAATATGGACGGAGCTATTGTGATTTACATAATACTGTGCTTTCGAACATTTCCTTGAGATCACCTCTCGAAAGTGACCACCTGCCCAGTACGACCACTCCCAAGGATCCCAGACGAGTTTTTCTTCTGTATAATTCCCCATTCCATAGCGACCACTTGTCTATAACGGCCACTTTTCGTCTGTCTCTTGGCTGGTAATTATACAACAGTTACAGGAAAAGGGAGGTACCATTAATGCAATGAGAATTAAATGTCGAGCCGATTATAGTAAACAAGTTCGGGAATGTAGGGAGGGGGTGGGGGGGGGGGGGGGGGGGTAGCGAGAACGAGGGCCGAAGCCGGGCCAGGGAGGGGGAGGTTTACAATAAGGAGGCATCGAATATATGAAGACAACCTTCCTAGAGAGCCGTCGGAGCAGAATACAAGTGCCGTGAAAAGTGCCAAGTGGCCCCAATTCCCGTCATCAGCGACTGCTTGACCCGCTCAGAACAATCGCCCCTGACAACTTACTGGGACCATTAAAACACGGTGGCGACTGTCAACAAGCATAAACACTCTATTCAGACACTGTAACGACAGTTAAATGTGTTCGCCAAAATATGTGACAGCATTCGAGAAACAGCAGCACAAGTCCAGACCTGTTTACCCCCATAAGTGTTTTGGAGTAATGCTCAGCCCCAAAAATAGTAATCCTGGCACAAAAATAGTAATCATCCAGCATTCGTCGCCAATTACAACGCCGCGGCACATGACAACTGTGTCTGCGAAACGCAATCATGCACATATATCCATCATTTACAAACAAAACACATCAGTCAGTTTTTGTAGTCATCATAATTTCAAAGAAGATCCCATCAAAAGCACATGCATCACTGATTCTTTTTCTTTTGCTCGTAGTAGGCCTTTTTCAGTGTGTCAAGCGCTTCTCTACTGTACTTGCGCTTGCCGAATGAGTGAGGGCGAGACTTCACCACTAGAATAAGGCTCTCCAGCGTCTCGTCAGACAGACATGATCTCTGGTCAGTCCTGTGCTTTTTCACCCCATTTTGCCATTGAAAAAAACAATGCCAAACATGTGAATTGATTAAAAAAAATTTAAAAAAAAATAAAAAAAAAAATTTTATTTTTTTTTTACATTTTTTATTTATGAAAATCGTAGTCTTGACACGGATAGCGGAATGGCGTATTTTTTGCAGAAAATCGTAATAAATTACGCCAAAATCGTAAGGGTAAACAGGTCTGCAAGTCGCTGCGTGCTTAAAATCCTCGGCAGGTGACCATTAACTGACTTCGTGTAAGTGTTTTTAAGACTCTACAAGGTCACATCTATAAATTAAAATATACCAAATGTTTGTGTGTGTGTGTGTTTTTGTGTTGTTGTTTTTTGTATTTTTATTTTTTTGTGGCGAAATTAATTTTTGGGGGGTTATTTTGCCCTTACATGTGCACAATTTAAGAGTGTCACTTTTGAGTTTAGTTCCAACACGGCCAGGCCCCATTACAATCAGGAGTTCCACCTAAGATAGCAAGAGTGAATTTGTGAATCTCGCAAGGTCTGTCTCTCTACCCTGTCTGTCTGTCTGTCTGTCTGTCTGTGTCTCTCTCTCTCTCTCTCTCTCTCTCTCTCTCTCTCTCGCACACACACACACTCAGTGTGTGTGTGTGTGCGCGCGAAAGCATCGGTGTGTGTGTGCTTGTGCGCGCGTGTGTGCGTGTGTGTGTGTGTGTGTGTGCGTGTGTGTGTGCGTGTGTGTGTGTGTGTGTGTGCGTGTGTGTGTGTGCGTGTGTGCGTGTGAGGATGCTGCCAGGCAAGCTGTATGCAACTGCTAGCGCATGTGTATGCCAGTTAGTGTCTGCTAGATGTAAGCCCACTACTCTTCTTGAAGCAGGTAAAAGGCAAAGACCCTCGCTGTGCCAGAGACTGTAATTGGTCCAATTCATTGTGACTGGCGCATCTCCCCCGACTGCTAGGAGTACACCCCTTATTACCAGCAGACCCATGAGGCCGCCGTGTGAGGTCGATATTATTCTTTCCATTCTATAAACAATATGCAGTCTTTTTACCTTTTTTTTCCTCGCTTTTTTTATTATTAAAAAATCGACGAAAATTAACAATAGGCACAACTTGCCAACTTTTGCATATGAGGAGAAAGGCAAATCAATTGTCTAATCAGAACAGGTCGTGTTATTTCCCTATCTTGCATATTTTGTGTGTGATGCGATTCCTACTGATGCAGGTGTCGATCGCATGAGCTGTCAAAAACAAGAGGTTTTTATGTCCATTTTACCATGACAAAAAGCGCTGTATTTTAGCAACAACATAGCGGATTGCGTCGAGACGTTCAGGAACTTATGCCTATATATATACGAGACGTACTTCAGGAATAAATGGTTTGTGTGGGTACGGAAACTGTTGCAATAATGTTTTAGCTAAGTTTACTTTAAAAGACACAATCCCTCCCGTGAAAAAAGGTTCTACTCGACGTCTCAGATCGGCCCTGCTTTTACATGGGATTAAAGCATCCTTTCTGTTGAGGCTTTTACACGGGATTAAAGCATCCTTTCTGTTGAGGCTTTTACATGGGATTAAAGCATCCTTTCTGTTGAGGCTTTTACATGGGATTAAAGCATCCTTTCTGTTGAGGCTTTTACATGGGATTAAAGCATCCTTTCTGTTGAGGCTTTTACATGGGATTAAAGCATCCTTTCTGTTGAGGCTTTTACACGGGATTAAAGCATCCTTTCTGTTGAGGCTTTTACACGGGATTAAAGCATCCTTTCTGTTGAGGCTTTTACACGGGATTAAAGCATCCTTTCTGTTGAGGCTTTTACACGGGATTAAAGCATCCTTTCTGTTGAGGCTTTTACATGGGATTAAAGCATCCTTTCTGTTGAGGCTTTTACACGGGATTAAAGCATCCTTTCTGTTGAGGCTTTTACACGGGATTAAAGCATCCTTTCTGTTGAGGCTTTTACACGGGATTAAAGCATCCTTTCTGTTGAGGCTTTTACACGGGATTAAAGCATCCTTTCTGTTGAGACTTTTACACGGGATTAAAGCATCCTTTCTGTTGAGGCTTTTACACGGGATTAAAGCATCCTTTCTGTTGAGGCTTTTACACGGGATTAAAGCATCCTTTCTGTTGAGGCTTTTACACGGGATTAAAGCATCCTTTCTGTTGAGGCTTTTACACGGGATTAAAGCATCCTTTCTGTTGAGGCTTTTACACGGGATTAAAGCATCCTTTCTGTTGAGGCTTTTACACGGGATCAAAGCATCCTTTCTGTTGAGGCTTTTACACGGGATTAAAGCATCCTTTCTGTTGAGGCTTTTACACGGGATTAAAGCATCCTTTCTGTTGAGGCTTTTACACGGGATTAAAGCATCCTTCCTGTTGAGGCTTTTACACGGGATTAAAGCATCCTTTCTGTTGAGGCTTTTACACGGGATGAAAGTAGCCCTCCAGCTGGACACTGCCAAACATCACGACTGGTTTCTGTGCAGAGTATCAATGTTTGGATCAATTCATTTTGCAAACTGACACTAAAATAAAGGAGCCTTGCACAAATAGATATATGCAATAACTGTTTTGCTCAGGTTATAACAATTAATGCTCACTCCTCGGTGCAACTGACCTGGTTGGTAGTGTAGTTGAGTTCCCTACTATATTTGTCTCTGTCTCTCCCAGCTTCCCTCTCTGTGTAGCTGAACTCCCTCCACCCCCCCCCCCCCCCCCCCCCCCCCCCCCCCAACTGACCTGGTTGGTGATGTAGTTAATGTGACAGGTGACGGCGTCAAAAGCCGGCAGGGATGCCTTGAGCTGCATCTTGGTGTAGCTGATCTCCCTTCCTATCCTCCCTCCCCCCCTCTCTGTCTGTCTGTCTGTCTGTCTGTCTGTCTGTCTCTCTGTCTCTGTCTCTGTCTCTGTCTCTCTCTCTCTCTCTCTCTCTCTCTCTCTCTCTCTCTCTCTCTCTCTCTCTCTCTAACTGACCTGGTTGGTGGTGTAGTTCAGCAGACAAGTGACGGCGTCGAAAGCCTCCAGGCCCGCCTTGAGCTGCATCTTGGTGTAGTTGAGCTCCTTGGTGCGGCCCTCGCACAGCGACTCCAGGCGCGCGATCTCCTGTGCACGTGTGCCTCGTGCCGACGTCGACACCACGTCGGGGGGTTGACCTGATTTCAGCCCTCCGCCCAGCTTGCTCCGTAACCGACTCGAATCTGCAACAACGAGAGAAAATACTTGATTACAATTTTGACAGAAAATAAGTAAGTGAGAGTGTGATAAACCTGGTGCTCGTTCCTTCAAACGCAGGCGTTAGTTATAATACAGCAACCATATCTATAGACACACACAAAAATACTCCAAGGGACTTTTATGGAGGCATGCATAATAATCATCAAAACCAAAATGTTGTTTTCAAATGTAAGTCAACTAACATCCCTTTTATCATCCCAGAGTTATATGTTCGGTACAAACTAATTAGTCAATGGACAAAAGCAAAAACAAACCGTCTCATCATAGCAAATTCGCATTATTCGTCAAACCCAATAAACCCTGTCCCTATAACAACACTGAGGACAGGATTGTAAGAACAAACCACGCACATCAGTAGACAGACAA
The DNA here is from genome assembly GCF_037325665.1 of Littorina saxatilis. NCBI lineage: Eukaryota > Metazoa > Mollusca > Gastropoda > Littorinimorpha > Littorinidae > Littorina > Littorina saxatilis. Next base: position 4,023,421 of record NC_090250.1, on the reverse strand, counting down.
AGCGTGCACATCCAAACCACCAGGATTAACAAATCACCCAAGCATGCACATCCAAACCACCAGGATTAACAAATCACCCAAGCATGCACATCCAAACCACCAGGATTAACAAATCACCCAAGCATGCACATCCAAACCACCAGGATTAACAAATCACCCAAGCATGCACATCCAAACCACCAGGATTAACAAATCACCCAAGCATGCACATCCAAACCACCAGGATTAACAAATCACCCAAGCATGCACATCCAAACCACCAGGATTAACAAATCACCCAAGCATGCACATCCAAACCACCAGGATTAACAAATCACCCAAGCATGCACATCCAAACCACCAGGATTAACAAATCACCCAAGCATGCACATCCAAACCACCAGGATTAACAAATCACCCAAGCATGAACATCCAAACCACCAGGATTAACAAATCACCCAAGCATGCACATCCAAACCACCAGGATTAACAAATCACCCAAGCATGCACATCCAAACCACCAGGATTAACAAATCACCCAAGCATGCACATCCAAACCACCAGGATTAACAAATCACCCAAGCATGCACATCCAAACCACCAGGATTAACAAATCACCCAAGCATGCACATCCAAACCACCAGGATTAACAAATCACCCAAGCATGCACATCCAAACCACCAGGATTAACAAATCACCCAAGCATGCACATCCAAACCACCAGGATTAACAAATCACCCAAGCATGCACATCCAAACCACCAGGATTAACAAATCACCCAAGCGTGCAAGATAGACACAAATAATTCCATACAGAATAACTGAAATTTGACGCCTGACAGCCAGGTTCACAGGGGGACTCAATATAAATATACACGCTTCTTTTCAAAATGTCTCATCTATCGTCTGTACATGTATCACGAACATCGACCCCACAGAGTGCCTCAGTGTCTATTCATGCAAATTTGTTCCACCCAACCTGGTGAGACTAGAATATAATTTATTTCGTCTGTTAATGCTCGTTTCTTGTTTATTCAAAACATTCAGGCCTAAGTTAACAGAAATAAGAACAATCGGGTATTATGTTTCTGAGATATAGCTCTTCACACTTGTAAACCCTTTAAGTTTTGACATATTTATAACATGGTCATTGTAGTAGCATTGAGCGAATAATTAAACGGTATATCAAAAGCTGCAGGGGAACAGAAAGCTGAAGGTAAAGAAAAGACAAGTACAAAAGGCAAGACTTCTTCTTCTTCTTCGTCGTTCGCTGAAAAATGCAAGACAAGACGTAATAAGAAAGCGCTTACACACATCGGCTCTCTGTCTCTGTCTCTGTCTCTGTCTCTCTCTCTCTCTCTCTCTCTCTCTCTCTCTCTCTCTCTCTCTCTCTCTCTCTCTCTCACACACATTCACTCACGCACACATACACATACGCGCGCGCACACACACACAAACACACATACACACAAACACACATACACACGCACGCACACACACACGCACACACACACACACGGTTGATCAACAGATATTAACACTACCAAGAAGCAGGCCTGCGGTATTTCAACTATAGTCGAACTCCCCACGCTTTATATAAACATTACGCCAAAAAGAATCCAGACTAAACAAAACATAAAGGCACGAAAGGGGCTACATGAATTTAAATCTTATACAGATATGGGCAGACCGAAGCGCCAGGTACATTCTACTGCAACAAAGTCTAAGCCTGAAATACATGAGTCAGTGAAATACCTGTCCCGAACACGCCATTGTGCACAGGTAAGCTCGTTCTTTTCACAGGTAAAATGACAGGCTGTAGAAAGTGAAGTGCAAAGGTCAGGTTTGTCCGTACAGGATGAAAGCTTTTGAAAGCCGCGAATAATGTTATATTGTACACTGAACAGACGGCCTTGCGTTCTTCAGTTGATGAGTCACAACTGATTCAGTTATCTCTGTGTGTGAGAGTTTGTTTGTGTGTCTGTGTGTCTGTCTGTGTGTCTGTGTGTTTGTGTGTGTGTGTGTGTCTCTCTCTCTCTCTCTCTCTCTCTTTTCTCTCTCTCTCTCTCTCTCTCTCTCTCTCTCTCTCTCTCTCTCTCTCTCTCTAAAATCATACCCTGGAGACGATCTCGCATACCAGTCTTCATGAACAAATATTTCTAACGTTCAAAAGAGCATGACAGTCGTACCCACTGCTTCACCTGTTAACCCATCGCCATGCCTCCTCTTTGTACATGCATTAGTATCCACCGGTTTCCCCATAGGAATCTGTCAACGCCTTGTTTGTACGACAAAACATCTCAATACCATAAAACATATTTTTGCTCTCCGTGTGTCCCGTCAAGACAACCAGCATAAAAGCAGTGCTATTTCCTGAGAATATGTAGACCAAGCTAATGCTGAATAAAATAAAAGACAGTGCTATCTCCTGAGAATGTCTAGACCAAGCTAATGCGAAAGAATAAAAATAAAAATACACAAAAAGACTCCTCACCGTGTGTGACAATGACAAACTCTTTCCTACTGTCCACAGGGGTGCCTGTCCGGCACGCCCTGACCATGACGTCAGTGAAAGGTCGACCACATTTCAGCTGGTACATCTCTTTCAGGACATCCATGGAACCGCGCACGGGTCACCACAACAATTTAGCTGTACAGCTTTAGTACATCCATGGAGTTTAGCGTGGAGCAACACACACACTTCAGTGTACATCTCTTTCAGTACATCAGTCCCTGTAACCGCGAACGGTACGGGTCAGCTGTACATCTTTCATCCGCATTGGACCCCCATCACAATGTCTGTGCAATTGTATATCCTTTAGTTCATTCATTGACCTTAGTGCAGATCATCTGCATCGCTCGTTGTCCTTCACGTAACACAGACATTAACAATACTCTGTTCGCCAATACCATCTTATGATCTGTTCGCCAATACCATCTTATGATCTGTTCACCATTGCCATATCATAAACTGTTCACCATTAATTACCATCTCATAATCTGTTCACCATTGGACTCTTGCAGGAGTACAGACAGCTCTTCCATGCACTAATGACATGATTATGTCTTCATAAAAAGGCAGAGCATAGCGTTACTATTTCAGAGTCTGTCAAAATACTGTTGGTGCGACACTGCTTCAATACACCAAGTGGGAAGGCCAGCCAATGATGCATAATCAACAGACGCACCAGCACATGTGAAAAAAGACGTGAAGTCTGTTTGATTCAAGAACGCGGAGCGAAACAGTATCGGACACAATCTCCCCAGACCGATGCTTTGAAGCAGCTGCCTCAGTTTATCAACAACGCGCCCATTATCAGCTTCGAGCTCAGAACTCTTTGAAAAATATACCGTGATTCAGAACACAACATTGAAATCCCATTGATAACTTAACTGGGGTTATAGCAAACACGAACATAGCAGTCCAACACCCATGTTTATGAGCTATTTCAGTCTCGTTGGCTTGAAAGAAGAAAAGAAAAAGCGCAGCCTTGACGTTTCAGCTTCAGGAATTCATTCAAACACACACAGACAGCGAGCGAGAGTGCCAACCACAACACTTCCTAACAGAAACTCACTTATCTTTTTTACAAAGAAAAACTGAGTTATCTTGTTTATCGCTCTGAGTCTGACTCAGTAAAGTTTCCATTCTCGCAAGCAGGCACGTTCATTTTCAGCAAGCATGCTCTGCAGGACCTACAATGCAAAAACACACAGCGCAATTCCTTGTTTTGCTCAAACTAGTATACACAAGCCACTATTCAGCTCCAGAGTGTCAACTTTAGACACCAATATCAGTAAGTGTCGCCACCAAATGATTTCTTTCGAACCGGTAGTGTCGAATCTCCGAAGTGTACAAAGCCATAAACACCACAATGGTTGCAGAAAAGGACATAAAGACACACCTGTCTTACATGCAGTACACGATCGTAAAATGGTCTTGCTACCTAGTATATACCTGGCTATTGAAATCGTTCAGGGTACACAAGGGGTCTATTGAAGCCGTCGCGCCTTCATAAAGAGTCAGTCCTCCGTCTTCCAGACTATTCACCGTGCATAAGACGTTCGCTGAATGAGAAGTTTAATGCCCTATTTGTGGTCCCATTGACCCATCAGTGCAAAGAAGTTAGCTGGTGAAAAAATGTCAACTATGCATCTGCAGTAGTATTTCCAGTGTTGTGTGGCTGTACCACAAAGAATAATTCCAATATTTCTCACAACAATCAAAAGTTTCTGTTTTTATAAAACTGCCACCAGTGTAAGAAAATGTTACACAGAATATTAACACTGAACCACTTTCCAAAGAACCACATAAAGGCATGGAGTCAACTGCCGATAGAAGAAAAACAAATCCGAGAAAAAAAATTCAACCGCGTGCACGTGTATGTGCCGTTTCTAGCCACTGACAAGGACAACAGACAATCACTAAGGAACTTTTCACGACATTGAAAAGTGTTAGCGCTGTCACCAATATGCAGTACAGGTAGTACAGGTAAGCTATTACAAGAAAGACACACAAAATGTCAACGCTAAAACCACTTTCCGACGTCGCACCGAAAGTTCAAACAACACAACTGCACGCCTCTTCCAAAGGCTTGACAAGACTGAATTAACAACCAGAGTACCACCTCTCCGATAACCGATACAATGCCACCAGACAAGGTATATCACCACATTCACCGGACTAAAAAGACGATGAGAAAAGTGTATACCCCAGCAAGGCCTGGTTTTTTGCCGGTCTCTGTAGCCAGGGGCAGGTGTGTTTGCATACAGGTATAAGTAACCACCTGCGGTGAGGAAGGTAAAATCTAATTCACCCCGCACCATCTTTCGCCTGCCAGGAGGGCCTGTTTTCTGTCAGGGTATCCTACTCTTTCACCCGCGCTTTCATGGTTCTTTGAGGTTTGTCTTTGTGATACTTTGCCTTCAAACCTCAAGGCTAAGTGGAAGCTGGAGCAAAGAGATACCGTGGATGCCGGAATATTTTAATTATATTTTAAATTCCTCTTCCATAGCTATTGATATACGTGGTCATCAACTTGGTCAATTTTACTAAACAGCACGCAAGCACTGCTCTTGTGTGGAAACCAGGAGTATTTCGACCAAGTAACAACTATTTGAAAACAGATAAAGACAATGCGAGAAATTCAACCCCAACCCTATCTGTGCACATGAGTGAACTATGATCCTGTCCAGCAAACGTTCCTGAATCAAATAATTTCTCGTGCAAGAAAACGACAATAATTATATTAAGCACAGTTTTAAACTGTCAATATTTTCTTGTTTAGACAAACCATGGTTCCTTCTCTGAGAACTGTGGTTTGCAATAACAAACATGACACTAGTGTGAATGTTCTTCGCGAATAGCTTTCTAAAGACTATACTGTCCATACATATGTACGCCCTTGAGAAGATTTTTGAAAATGAATAGTAAAAGAATTTGACAAGGAAGCAAAATACACGTTAAGTGTTGAGGTGTGTGAGGGTGGCCCAAGCAAAGTTGATCCAAACGGTCAGTATACGTGCAAACATGTACGAGCTCCCGCGGACATCTGAGAAAGCTTGTAAGACGGAAGCGTTTGAAGTGAAACGGCACATAGTCTGGCGAATTACTTCATTATCTCCTCAAAGCACCACTGAACCTACCCCCACCTCCGCCACCAGCCCCTTATTACCCCCTCTCCAAACCCTCCGCCCGCTCTCTTTTTTTCTTGTTGGCTATTGGTTTCGGGCCAACATTGTACTGATGACAAAACGTTTTATTATTGTGGTTAGTGAGGGAGCTAATAAAGAACTTTGTTGTGTAGCTTTGTTTATGTGCCTGAAGAAGACCCAAGGGTCAAAACGTCGCGTAAATTGTTTCGTTGTCTTCGTTCACACGTGAGTACAGTATTTTTCGGTCTTTTTCTTATTCACATTGGTTTCCCCTTATTTGCACTAAAAAAAAAAAAGGGGGACATTTCTTTCACATCGTTTACACTTTTGAGCAAGAATGAAATACAGACGTTTGTATGAGACCATTTTTCCTATTCTGTGAAACGCTCTTTGCTTTAATTCTGACCAACTTGAGTTACTAAATTCTTCAAAAGAATACTAAGACATTTCAAATGGGTAAATCTCTTAACAACTTAATACAACAAAGAACCAATGATTCACTAAAGAAAAATATCAAATACATCACTGCTCTCATCACAAGTGCTTGTTAAAAGCATAGCTAATCCATCTCAGAAAACCAGGAGCAAAAGTAGGAATGGACAAGGACACAAGAAAATGCTCTCAAGTTCAATAAGGCTGTGGGTTTGTACCCGACTTAATAATAATCTTTAGTATGCCCTACAAGGAAAGGAAATTATTTCGGGATTCCGAATGTGAGTCAAACATAGAACATTGTGTAATCTCTATGTACAGAAGCCCAAAATAATCATTAGATCAGTAAGAAAATCGCAAACAGCACTTCATCATTGTTCATGAAAACTGCTGCAGTCAGCTGTCTGCGGAAAATCCTGCAGATAAATTTTGCCCAACGGCTGTCGTTGAAGGTATAGTGCAACCCAAAAGGAGAAAATTCAATGGCAAGTTGAAATCAACGTCTAAGCGTGACCCTTCCCCCTCATCCACCTTCACCCCCCCCCCCCCTCCTTTCCACCCCAAACCTCCTTCCAGCCCAACTGACCATATAATGGTAGCACAAAACTTCGTAATATGCGTACTGTGTCCACAGTCCAGAGATAACAATGCAGGCTAAGACTAAAGCACGCACCTACACACACACACACACACACGCACACACACACACACACACACACACACACACACACACACACACACACACACACACACACACACACACGCACACACACACACACAAACCGATCATATCTCATCATATGTCGGCCAAATAGACTACGAATTTCAATCCCATTGTCAGGATGACTCAGCACAAGACCGGCAAGCACCACGAACCCATCACGCGTCCGATAGCTCTGTCAGATTTGGCACTGCGCAAAATGTCACCACCGACACCTACACCTGTTCACACTGTCAAGAGGAATGCAGGGACAGATTTATCTTGTCTACAGCAAGCACGTCCAATCTGGCATTTGTCGCCAACCGTGTTCCATCCCAGGCATCAGAACCGAACCAAAGCCAGGGCAAAACCCTTCTATACCTGCATCAGTCGGAATTCTATAGTCATCCTTGGGCTGTATATTAGAGAGAGAGAGAGAGAGAGAGAGAGAGAGAGAGAGAGAGAGAGAGAGAGAGAGAGAGAGAGAGAGAGAGAGAGAGAGAGAGATATTCGTGTCCACAACATAATTCTGGCAGAGTACTGTTTCAAACTTCCAAAGACGACGAATATTTCTATTTCCCTTTAAAAAAAAAAGAGAAAAAAAGAGAAAAAAATGAATAAAACCCTTTCCCGTTTCCCAAATAAAAAGAAGTGGAAAAAAAAGCCAAGTCCAAAAGTCAGGAGGGGAAAAAAGAACAACAACCCCAGAACACATATCTGGCTGTGTTGACCCAAGGTTTCTAGCGGAGCAGGAACACCTGTCGTGGTGCGATGGCGGCGCATTGCGTGACAACACGACCCAGTGACACCCTCCTTGCTCCTGCCAGCCACCAGCTTAACGACCGCTCGTCATCAGTTTGAACACGGATTGGAACGCACACGTCAAAACATCGCGCCGTTCTAAGGGCCCACACAAACCTTGAAAGCTGTCTGTGGACTGCTCACAACTTTGCAACCAAACACAGAAGTCCCAACTCACGTGGGATAGTCCTTTGCCTCGCGCTTTTCTTACTTGCGTTAACAATATTCCATAGCAATTTTAAAAATACCACAGAACAAAAGATACTGCTCTGCACATCCTTTGGTAACATGTCTTTTGCTTCTACCAGCATCTCTCGCGCCATGCGGTTGCAGTCAGGCCAGATGGGGGGACAATAATTATTACTTGACATGCAACGGAAATAATTGCTAACAATTTCTAGCGACATCACTTTTTGGGACTCCAATGACGGGCAAAAAAGCCTCGGCTCGGAAAAGCGCGGTGCATTTTACTCAGGGATAACGACACAATGTTCGGTTTGAACTGTGCAAGGTAAAAAGTTCTCTGCATTCTTACCTCGCACGAGAGTAAAGATGGGGCAAGGGGAAGAGGTTGGAAGGCATGCTCAGCTTACCGGTACTACCTTTTTAAACGAACAAATCCCAATCAAATATTTCTAGGGATTGAGTCGAATGCTTGATAAGCTGTTCAAACGTTCCTAAAAGCCTGGGCTTCCTTGAATCAATTTGTGAAGCAGGGTCCTGATGATAGAGCTGTATCCACTGCGGCTATAAATAATTCAGGGTTCGTGATGGGCATTTCTGTGCGTTCGTAAAGGAATCCCTAGACAAGCTTCTTCTTCTTCGTCCGTACTACGCTAGTCTACTGACCGTAGAAGGACATGCCGACTCTAAAAGGCCCTTGTTAGTCCGCCTCGTTTGATGAGTGAATTGAAGAGCAACATGAACACATGACAGTAAGGCACGAAAGGCGAGCAGATTTGACAGAAAGGCGCGATACAGGCTTTGGGCACTCCGTTGGTAAAGCCTCCCAAAAATTCGGCCAAGATGACTTCGCGAAGTCTACTTCATGAAGTTCGCTGCACGAAGCGTAGGCACTACATTTTCGGTAATAAGATTTAGCAAAAGACTTAGCAAAATCTGCGTGCGTGTGTGTGTGCGTGCGTGTGTGTGTGTGTGTGTGTGTGTGTGTGTGTTCAGGTGAAAGAATGTTCTAATCCCTATAAAAACCTAGAAATATCTGTGGTGGGTCACACAACATATTACACAAGATAGAAGGTAGAATGCAGAGCCCGGTAGCAGGCTCACAACGCTTCAATGATGAACTCTGCTTTGAAAATAGCGAGAGACTTGATATATTGTGCAGAGTGCCAGACAAGGCAGCACAAGTTCACGGAGTCTATTATTGCCCCACACAACAGGTCCCTGGCCCCATCACAAAGTGCCAGGTCCAATTTTTGTGCGACCTTCCACCAGCCCCAAAAAGCGTGCCCCATTAACTATTTTCAGGTAGCTCCTCGTTGGCTGGATGAGCTTCACCTGGCTAGATCGCGGCTATATGCCCAGGTAAATCGAGGGGGGGGGGGGTAATGAGCGAACGCACCTGTGGCTGGCATCTTAATCACTGACTGCTTCTACCTGAGGGAGTGTCTGTCCTGGGAGCTATTGCCCCAATTAGTTCCTCTGAGCACAGAAGGGATTTTCGCATTTCATTCAATTAAAATACATTGCAATCGGCGGCTGAAACCGATTAATTGTTACAGACGACGCAGGTTTGTTTTTCCGTTGTTTTTTGGGGTGCTTCTTTGTTCTTGCGTTTTTTTAGTTAGAAGTTAAACCCTGGAATAACACACACACACACACACACACACACACACACACACACACACACACACACACACACACACACACACTAATCTACTGGATACTTTCTGATTGTGACTGCCTAAGAAAACAAGTAATCACATGACTGAATTGCAGAGTCGACCATTATTCGTCGAGGTTTCTGGATAAAAAGGCTTTGACATCAGACCACACATTCTTACAGTTAACCCGTAACCCGTAGGTCGTAATAGGACCTTAATAACAAACTATAGAAAACTTACAATCAACCTGCTAATAAAACAAGAAGAGCAAACGCTCGATCGAGTCACTTTCGCAGTTCTGAATATTATATGAGGCATCAGATGGACAGGAAGAAATTGCTATTCACAACACAATACAGATGTAAATAATTTGATGTAAAGAATAATCCTATAAAGTTTGAATCAAATCCGATGAATAGTTTCAGAGATATGATATTTCAATTTTTTTCCTTCAAGACATACCTGTGACCTTGAAAAAGGTCAAAGGTCACCAAAGCAGACGTCAAAGTGTAGAGGTCACTGGGAGTCACGTTCACATAAAATTTGAGCCCGGTCACTTTTATAGTTTCCGAGAAAAGCCCAACGTTAAGTTGTGTGTTGCCGAACAGAAAAGGCTAGTTATCTCCCTTGTTTTTCTGATAACGTTCGTAAAAGGCTACAGATGTAAATACTTTGATGTAAAGAATAATCCTACAAAGTTTCAATCACATCCGATGAACTTTGTCAAAGATATAAAATGTCTAATTTTTCCTTTGACGCTGACCTGTGACCTTGAAAAAGGTCAAAGGTCAACGAAACCATCGTTAAAGTGTAGAGGTCATTGGAGGTCACGATTAAACAAAATATGAGCCGGATCGCTTTGATAGTTTCCGAGAAAAGTCCAACGTTAAGGTGGTGTCTACGGACGGCCGGCCGGCCGGACGGCCGGCCGGACAGACTAACACTGACCGATTACATAGAGTCACTTTTTCTCAAGTGACTCAAAAACGCATCTAAAATGTCAAAAAGACAAATAAAATAAAAACATGACACTATAATTATAATTCCAAAGAACAAGGGGAAGTAAGCGCTCTAAATGTTGCCAGCAGTAAATGAAAGCTATGCGAAAACAGCCTTCTAGCACAAGATAAACAAGACAATACGATTAAGATGCATTGAATGAACAAGCAATATACAAGACTATAAAACCCGCGAGCAACCTAAACGCCAAGTACCACTACGTCTAGCAGAAGCATAGCAGTAGTCTCGCTGATCAAAGCGGGACCGAGTCATGCAGGGAACTCGAGGCATTCAGCACCAAGCATGAATAGTAAACAATTGGTCCGGCCACTGTTTTCATCGTAACAGCACAGCGCCAAGCCCATTCTTGGGCCTACAAAGTTATCAAGTCTCTTAATGAGTATTCACATCAGTGTTGTGTCTGCGTGGGTGGCTGTTTCTTGGCATATGCGACAAAACTGTACAGAAAAGAAACGGAGAGAGAAAAAGCTGCATGATGGCCACATGGTGCTAATAGGATGTTTGTGTCGGTGCCCACATCACTGACCATGGCAGCGACACAAGAAGAATGACAGCGAGATCTTCTCATCATCCTTCTCTGGCCTACCGTTCTACATGGCCAAGATCCAACACCATAACAGCACCCCCACCATCCCTCAATCTCCCCCCACACACACACACACACTCACACAGAAATCCTGAGTCTACACATGATTTCGCCTGTCCGGCTTGTCCAAACTTCCCCTACAATACACCTTGTAATGGCGTAGAAGAAATTACACTACAAAAATGTACCAACAATTAAAATAAACAATGCAAGAAAACAGCAAACAGAAAGCTACAGGTATTTTGTGACAAGTTCAGCAATGCAGTACAATATGCTTAGTCAACAATCTAGTCATGTACCTGTTCAGCCAACAACCACCTTTTCCGATGCCCTCTAAGGACCACGTACCACATCTCCCGCAGCTTATATTACGCAGCATGCAATGCATCATGTGTTTTAAGCAGAAAGACAGCCACTGGCAGGCGAAATGCACGGAAACCTGCGAGAGTTGAAACTCACTATGGTTTGGGGGAAATGCTGGACCAGTAACTCTCGACTACAACTGACCGAGGGGCCAAAAGGTAGAGCAAAGAGGTAAAAGAGAAAGACAGGCATTACATAATCGTACAAAATCAATGCACGTTCAGGGCGGGGAAACAGGCTTGTGTGTGTGTGGGAAGGGGGGGTGCTGTCATACTCTAAAATGTGTTACCTTTTGCCGCTGATTAACATTTCAATAGGCAGATAACAAAGCTATCCTTGTCAAGATCAGAGGTGTAGCTAAAACAGTTGAACCACGATTCAAAAAGTGCACAAAGGTTGGAGAGAAAAAGCATCACAAACACAGGACAACAACCATTGCAGACACTCCCACGACGCAATTTTAACCACTTTCACAGGAATTCTTGCAACCTGTTGATGCTGCTGCAGCTGCTGCATTTAGCAACCCAGTTCCTGTTTTTGCACTATACCAAAGCTCGAAAGCCGCTGAAGTTTCATCCTCCCCACAAAAATAACTTGAAACGCTGCGTCAGAATGGTTTACTCATTTCACTGGTTACGCCTACCTTACACATTCCACGAACACCTTATCTTTGAAGTGTGAAATTTAGCAAGATGCAGTGATTTACCAAAATACGGATACATGCATGGTCTGAAGCAGAGTGAACCGAGTAATTTTATGTAATCCACTTTCGGCCAAGATAGGGGTGTTCACCAAAATACCAAAACATTCGAACCCCATTTTAAAATTCCCCCATTGAAGACCTCTCCCCAAGGCCCTTCTTGTACTCCAATTCTTAGACTTCCTCTTTTCAAGAGCCGAATTTCTCAGAGTTTTGCTTGTCTTGGGGGGGGGGGGGGAGGGGGGGGGGGTCCCCACTGTACGTGGTTTGAAGACAGAGTGAAACGTGTAATTGTTTGTCATCTGATATCCACTTTGGCTATCTCCACTCTCTCACCACCCCTTTCCACGCCACCCTCGTCCTGATTTCAACACGTAAAGTGAAGGACTTATCAATACCGTCTCTCCAAGAGAGAGCAGGTGTGAGTGCCAATATTTACATGTTTGGTTGACGACACGATTACGATCTTTCTGCTAACGTGTCACAAACCCCACCCTAAGCGTCACACAAACAAAACCCATCAGTTCTGACAGTGCGTCATGTTCAAAAGTTCAGGTACGTGTAAAAATATAAAAAAAAAAGCTAACGATTGCCTTGGCATGAAGGCCAATAACTTTCGATTGACGTATGCGATCTGCGACTGATGCCACAGACAAACAGGTGTGACTCAGAGCTGGACCTAGTGGATGAGAAGAGGGGATTCCAAAATGAGGCAGGGGCACAGATGCTGATCAGACGGGGGGGGGGGCCTGAGACAGATCTGTGACAATAAACAAAACCAGTTCAAAAATAACGAGTGTGTCATACCGTTACCGAGACAGTGTCATCACACCACTGAGTCCAGAAATCACAAGTGTATGGGAGTTGGACAAGTTAGTATTTGCAAAGGCAGACAAATAACATAGTTGCCTTTATGCACCAGCCCACAATCGAGTCTGACTTGAAATGTGCAGGCTTTCGTTGTTCTCGTCTGGTAAATAGGTGCTAGCACATTTCCATCGTCTCTGAAAAAACACCAACATGTACATGTTTCTGTTGTTACTACCCAGGAATATGTTTACTCGCTCTCATTCTGGCAGAGGCTCAACAGGTTCGGTAAAATGTCAGTTGTATCCAGCTTTCTTCCCCCAACAGTGGTGACGTTTGCACAGAAATGAAGATCTCTCCCAGGGGAATGTCTGCATAAAGTGCTGCACATAGCACAACACATCAAACACCCAAAATGCCAACCTCCAGCATTTGATTCTGTCACAGAGTGGACTGCACTCTTCGCCCACTCATTAGAAAAGGTTCACTGTTTATCAACGAAACGTACTATTAGTGAGGGAAAATTCTACTACAATCATGACCATAAGTAAAATATCGATATCGAAGGTCTACCATGTGGTGCTGGTACGTTGCAGCCCCCCACCCCCATCTCTCTCTCTCTCTCTCTCTCTCTCTCTCTCTCTCTCTCTCTCTCTCTCTCTCTCTCTCTCTCTCTCTCTCTCTCTCTCTCTCTCTCTCTCTCTCTCTCTCTCTCTCTCTCTCTGTGTCTCTCTCTGTGTCTCTCTCTCTATCTCTCTCTCTATCTCTTTCTCTCTCTCTATCTCTCTCCGCTTTCTCTCTCTCTCTCTCTCTCTCTCTCTCTCTCTCTCTCTCTCTCTCTCTCTCTCTCTCTCTCTCTCTCTGCGTGCGTGCGTGCGTGCGTGCGTGCGTGCGTGCGTGTGTGTCTGCCTGAATGCGTATGTGCTGTGCTGTGCTGTGCTGTGTTGTGTTGTGTCATCTTGTGTTTTGTTGTGATGTGTATGCCTGCTTGCCTACCTGCATATCTGTATGCTTTCTTCCCTCTATCTGCAAAAGCAAACAAGCATCCAAAGAACTAGCCCTGTATGACTGATGTCGGCACAGTGAGTTACGACATGGCGGAGGGCAAACATTTGTTGTTTGAGTAGAGAAAGATGTTTGTGTGTATGTTTTGTTTTGTTCTGTGTCTGTCCTTATGCCTGGCTGCTTGTGCCTGTCTGTCTCTGAGTCTGTCCGCGTGTTTTACCCCTGTCTCCGCACCAGCAAACACGCAGCCAGAGAATCAGCCCTTTGTGACGTCGGCAAATTGAGTTACGACACAGCGACCGGCAAACACATGCTGCGTCAGCAGAGAGAAAGGTGTGAGCGTGTGTTTTGTGTCTGTCTGTCTGCCTGTCTGTCTGTCTGCGTGTTTTACCCCCGATTCCGTACCAGCAAACACGCAGCCAGAGAATCAGCACGGTGACGTCGGTAGATTGAGTTACGACACAGCGGCGGGCAAACACATGCTGCGTAAGTGGAGAGAAAGGTCACGGTGCGCATTCACCGCAGTGACCTTGGTGCACGTGCTACTGTTATAATCACCACCTGTGTTGTGTTGTGCACACCTTGTTTGTCACTTGTGTTCCCCGCCAGGATGCACCGTTTACCTGTTTTTCACCTTCTCTTTTTCCGACAGGCATCAAGCTCCTATGGAGTTGTGCACCGAGATGTCAAAAGGTTGTTAGCAGACTAAACGTCCTGTTTCCTGACGTAAGAAGTTATGAAATGACTTCACTTACAGATGAGAGGGCAATTTGTATAGAGTCACAAAACAAAACAACAAAACAAAAACATCATCATAAATGTTAAAACTGCAAGGTTGCTGCGTAAAACTTATCTCTTACATCAGACAGAATCAACTAACCGCATAACAACTGCGCTATTTTTGAAGACAGCGATTTTTTTCAGTTTAAATCCCAAATCGTGCCTTTATCAGGAGGAACTCTAAGGGGAGCTGCTGAACCAGATAAAACCAAATTTAAGCCAAGAATTAAATTGTAATACCAATACCAATACATATACATTAGACTCCTTTCCCCCATCTCACAGCATGGATTTGTGTGAGAACAAAATAAAGCCATGTTTCAGGACACGTGCAGAAGAGCTCGTCTAACACTTGCATGGCCATACTCACCAGTCTCGTCTTCCTTGGGCCTGTTGAAGTCCAGTCCTAAGTTGACCCGTCTGTCAATACTGCACTTCCTCCGGAAGCTGCTAGAACTGTCAGCACAACCCTCCTCCTTGTCTCGGCATACATTGCCCTTGGAACCACTCACTTCATCCTCGGTCCTCTCGTTCTGACTGGATCTTCTGCGACTGTCTCGTCTGACACTGCCGCCATCTTCAGAGGCTTTTACGGTGGAGTCTTCCACACAACTGTCGTTTTCCACTGTACTGTTTCTTCTCGAATCCGAGGAGAAATCACCGGACTTTCTTCTAGAATCACCCGCGGATATGCTGTTTCTGTGTTTGTCGTACACTTGTGAAGTACTGGTGCTGTTATAGCGACTGCTGGCGTCTGCGGGAGTAGTCCCATACCGTTTTGAATCAGTCGTGCTACCAATACTACCACTACTATAGTCTGTAGAAGTACTCCCATACCGCCGGGAGTCACCCGTGCCAACAGTACTACTACTACCACTACCGTATTTGCTGTAGTCTGTAGTAGAACTACTGCCGGTGACACCCCCGTATCTGTAGTCACTGGTAGCGGTACTACCTCCATACTTGCTGTAAGTACAGGTACTCCCACCTCCGTATTTGTGGGAGTCACTGGTGGTACTCCCGTATTTACTACTGTAGTCGCTAGCGCTACTCCTTCTACTAGAGTAGCCCCCAGTGCTGTACTTGCTGGAGTAGTCTGTCGAGCCGTACTTCCCGTAGCTGCTGGTAGTGTTGCTGCTGTAGTCCGTGCTGGGAGAGTAGCCTCCGTACGAGGCCCTGTGTGGCCGCGAGTAGCTCGACATTGTTGCCTCTTGGTGGCAACGGCAACAACTTTCAAAAATGGATTTCTTTCTCGAAAAAATCACGGCACAAATGTGTTTCTCTTGCACTCAAATTCATCAGGATATTTGCTCAGATGTAGGATGCAATGCGTTGCCGCGAGTATCTCGACATTGTTGCCTCTTGGTGGCAACGGCAACAACTTTCAAAGATGGATTCCTCTCTCGAAAAAATCACGGCACAAATGTGTTTCTCTTGCACTCAAATTCATCAGGATATTTGCTCAGATGTAGGATGCAATGCGTTGCCGCGAGTATCTCGACATTGTGGCGTCTTGGTGGCAACAGCAACAACTTTCAAATATCGCTTTGAATTCCTTTCTCGAAAAAGTCACGGCACAAAAATGCGTCCCTTGCGCTCAAATTCATCAGTAGATTAAATTCCAGGAATTTCTTCAGACAATCCTGTGTGTGAAAGATTGATAATCACTGTCAAGTACTCACACTGGGTGTCACTGTGAAGGTAGAAATACATTCAGTCGCGGAAAAGCTCATAAAGTCCCGAAAGCATACTATATACGCAGCTATGCACTTTAACATTTACCAACAGCGCAATAGTTATTAAAAAGTTCTTAAAACGCAGTGTTGACGAAGAAGGCGGACCACTACTAACCACCCAAGTATCCTATTCTATGTGGCGGCACAATACAAAGACAACTGCTTCACCTCGCTAGCGTTAAAGAGCCCAAAACTAAAACACACGTATCAAAAGACACCGAACATTTCAGCACCCACAGGTTGGCATTCCCAGGCATTCCAGCACAGCATTTGTATTTTGACATGCGAAAGTTTTCCCTGGAAGATACTTCCGCACGCACACACAACGCTCCCCTTGGGACGACAAGTCGTTTGTGATGATCCGGTGCCAGAAACACGGAAAGAAACGCACTAGACACAGAAAGGTCAGAGGGAGGCACCGTTGGTAGGGGTGAAAGGAGGGAGGAAACAGGAGGCTCTTTGTCTCGGTTAGCCAGATAGGGTATCTGGCAGTACCCTCCTCATTCACCGGGTAGCTGACAAGAGGTGGACTGCCCACTGAGGAGGACGCCAACCCATATACCCGCTCTGTGGCAATCTACCAATTTAAACCTCCTGCGATTCTCTGTGTGTTGTTTGACTAAAGTCTGCACAAAGATACCAATTCTAAACCTCTTTTGGATCTCTGTGTATTGTCTGATTAAAGTTATCAATGTAAATCTCTTATGATTCTCTGTGTATTGTCTTACTAAAGGCTGCAGAAAAAAATAGCGTCTCTAGCCTATCTGGCAGGGAGAAGAGTGCCTATCTGGCAGGGAGAAGACTGGCCACTGGGGAACCCTACCCTCCTACTCGGTTCGCATACTCTGTGTCGATGTACTACATTCCGCTTTCACGTTGAAACCTCTAATGTTTCTCTCTTCAGTCTCTGTCCAAAGGTTGGAGAGAGAACAAATCTGTCCAAAGGTTGGAGAGAGAAAAAACCTATCTCGAGTCAGTCTCTCAACGTTTTGCTTGTCCTTGGTCAATATAATGTCTTCTGTTTTCTTCCTTATACTCTCATGGTACCAGAAGGCGGTTGCTTTTATTTCAAAACTCCCTCACTTTCATAATGTTGAGAATCTCTATATAAAAGCTGCAGAAATCATCTGCGACCAATAATGATCAGTTTCTCTGTCCTTTGTACTCCCGTGCCTTTTTTCTCAGTACTGCTTCTTTACATTCATTCCAACGGTGTAAGCTTTTTTGTCGACATTATCCAATCAATCCATCATCTACGCCGCAATATCGAGGATAATATATGTACAAAGACTGTAGAAAGGAAGACTATCCACCTGAAGTCTCCAATAACTTCATTGCTCCTGGCCTTTGGTTTTTTTTTATGTTACTTCTTCAGTGTCCCCCTATTTTCATTCGGTCTCCATCTAACTCGACGTCCACCCACAATTTTACCTGGAGCTTACTGCGACTATGTGCACAAGCTATCCACTTCCTGGAAGCATAATATTATCTACCCACGTAAATCCGTACACAGCTCTCATGTCAGGATTGGTGCCCTGGCCCTGGCTCCTCGCCTTGGAAGAAGCCAGTGCCCTCACAAGTCTGTCGGTTTCTACTAGTTTTATGGATACAACTTTTTACTTATAACCAAGCATTTTTCACTCCGCAGTTCACAGCAGTTCCCTGGGGTTTTCACAGTAGGTCTCATACCTTGCTATATATATATATATATGTTCTGCGCGAAGTTAGAATCCGGTTTCATTCTAGAATGGACCGGGTCCAGGTTGGAATTCTAACCCTGCGCAAGTACAGGGGTGCCATTCTAGAATGAAACCCTTGAACAAGAAGAGCAAACGCTCGATCGAGTCACTTTCGCAGTTCTGAATATTATATGAGGCATCAGATGGACAGGAAGAAATTGTTATTCACAACACAATGAGTCACGTTCACATAAAATTTGAGCCCGGTCACTTTTATAGTTTCCGAGAAAAGCCCAACGTTAAGTTGTGTGTTGCCGAACAGAAAAGGCTAGTTATCTCCCTTGTTTTTCTGATAACGTTCGTAAAAGGCTACAGATGTAAATACTTTGATGTAAAGAATAATCCTACAAAGTTTCAATCACATCCGATGAACTTTGTCAAAGATATAAAATGTCTAATTTTTCCTTTGACGCTGACCTGTGACCTTGAAAAAGGTCAAAGGTCAACGAAACCATCGTTAAAGTGTAGAGGTCATTGGAGGTCACGACTAAACAAAATATGAGCCCGATCGCTTTGATAGTTTCCGAGAAAAGTTTGTCAAAGATATAAAATGTCTAATTTTTCCTTTGACGCTGACCTGTGACCTTGAAAAAGGTCAAAGGTCAACAAAACCATCGTTAAAGTGTAGAGGTCATTGGAGGTCACGACTAAACAAAATATGAGCCCGATCGCTTTGATAGTTTCCGAGAAAAGTCCAACGTTAAGGTGGTGTCTACGGACGGCGGCCGGCCGGCCGGCCGGCCGGCCGGCCGGACAGACTAACACTGACCGATTACATAGAGTCACTTTTTCTCAAGTGACTCAATAAAGGGGGCCGTAATGTTTGTAGGTAAGACAGAGTTGTCTTCCCTTGAATTATCTCCACCTGCACCTTCCCTTTGATAAAATGGGGCTGAATTGTCTACCACTGAAAAAAATCCTTTGGCGATCTTGCGATGTCATGTCATGTCAAGAAAGTTGACACTCCTGAGTACGCAATAAACAAAGGCAGACCATAGCAAGGGGGACTACCAGGGCAGTTGTTTTTGTGATGAGAGCCGGTTGCGGCCGCTTGCAATGTCAGCGCTGTCTCCCTCTCGGAAATGTCCGGTTTTTTGACAATTTTTTTGACAGACAGACAGACAGACGGTCAGACCGACTAACCGACAGACAGACCAACAGAAGGACAGAGTGAGTTATAGAGCTGTTGTCACAGGTTTAAAAAAAAAGTTGACATTAACAAAAACAGAAATCAACAACAACTTTTGTCTGGTTTTATAATATTATGGGAAAACATTGAAAGCAATTCATAGTAGTAGTACTACCACAACAAATACTCTCAAAGGGGAATTCCATGCCTAAAAGTTTGACAGTTTTTATTTAATCTATCAGAATCCCTACCTTCCAAACTGTGATATGCCCACGTTTCAAACTCCTACAACCCTGCATTACTACTACACAAAAGAACAAAGTTCCAAGAATTATATCCTGGTGCACATTTATTTGTAGAGGAAGTACCAATCATTCAAGAGAGTTCACTTGATTTACAAATGGATTGGAGGTCTGTCATTTCCAAGCAACTGAATTGTAGCTTAAAATCAGTGAATACCCTTTATTTCTGACCAAGCCTCATTGCAATGACAGTCAATTAATTTTTCTCTCCAAAATCACAACATTATACCATGTCATACTTTCAAATAACCTCTAATTGCCCTTGAAAAAAATACAGGCTCCTGACGTTCTCAGTGCCCAGTGACGGCAGAGATTGACGAATTGCAATTCAACCGTGTAGCAAGATGACACCACTTGAGCCAGAGGTCAACTAATGATTAGTAATGACATTCCAATTCACAGCATCTTGATTGACAAGCTTGATTTTCCGTAATAACTGTGGAAAGTCAGAATTTTCAAAAATTTTCCCTGAAAAGCATAAATACTCGAAGCTCAGCGTTCACAAATGAATCAAATGAAAGAATGAAATCGATGATTAGATGCCACAAGACCTTATGTCGAAATACAAACGCCAGTTATGGGATGATATGTCATTTTGGAGAAAACAGAGACGATTTTCTACAGAAACTAGCCTCGCCTTTGCCGATTTTCGTGGGGCCCACCGCAGCCAATTGCTTTCGTTGTGGTCGGCGCTCATAACGAGGGGTTTGCTATGGCTGCGAGTCTTGTGGTCAAAGCAGCACCGTTCTTAAGAGGCGCATGCCTGATAGAACGTTAAAGCTAGTTAAAAAAAATAAATAAATAAAAAAAATAAAAAGCCTTTCCCTCGCTCAAACTATATATATATAGTCATATTATATATCGATACAAAGCTAAAGACTTTATCTTCACAATTCAGAAGACCAACTTCATGTATATGAATAAGATTAAAAGTTACAAGCGAGATCGGCAAAACACTGTCAGTCCGGAAATTTCCGTTCGTAGCGATCAGTGCTGAGTGTCTCTCAAAATCGTAATCACTTTCAGAACATCACAATCCCAATTCACGATGTCTTTGAGTAAAGTGTAAAAAACCCGAGAAAAAAAAACCAACCAAACACACAAAAAACAAAAACAAACAGAAAATCCACATTTGTGGCTTTAGCTGTGTGATAGTCTAACTGAAATGACTATTCCAACTTGGACCCAAATTCCAACCTTGCGCACGGCCGATTCTAGAATGGACCAGCAACAAGGGTTTCATTCTAGAATGGCACCCCTGTACTTGCGCAGGGTTAGAATTCCAACCTGGACCCGGTCCATTCTAGAATGAAACCGGATTCTAACTTCGCGCAGAACATATATATACTAACGACTGCGAAGCTATACATTTGGGATTCTTTCCTTCCCACGTAAAACGCCATGTACTGCGCCACAGATCTGTCTTAGTCTGTACGTAAAATAAGAGTATCATCCACTTAAACATACAAAAACAACATTCAATTAACAACCTGGCTCTTTTTTGTGCAATGGTAATTTTTCGTTGAATTTATTTCGAAACCGACACTTATTTCAATCTGTGAACGTAATTCACAAATAAAACATAATCAGATTTTGCAAACAAAGAGGATGTTGATTTTGGGTATATGTCTAAATTAAAAGATGCTCTTATCCTTGTTGCTGTAAAAGCCTGGACAGGTCTTTGCTGGTTTATGTGATAATTTACACTGGAACAAATCCTCAAACAGAAAGCCAACGTTCCACAATTCTGAAATCTTCTTCTTCTTCTGCGTTCGTGGGCTGAAACTCCCACGTACACTCGTGTTTTTTGCACGAGTGGAATTTTACGTGTATGACCGTTTTTTACCCCGCCATTTAGGCAGCCATACGCCGTTTTCGGAGGAAGCATGCTGGGTATTTTCGTGTTTCTATAACCCACCGAACTCTGACATGGATTACAGGATCTTTTTCGTGCGCACTTGGTCTTGTGTTTGCGCGTGTACACACGGGGGTGTTCGGACACCGAGGAGAGTCTGCACACAAAGTTGACTGAGAAATAAATCTCTCGCCAAACGTGGGGACGAACTCACGCTGACAGCGGCCAACTAGATACAAATCCAGCGCGCTACCGACTGAGCTACATCCCCCCCCGGTTTTCTGAAATCAAAACTGGTATGTAATTAGAACGTTTAATTGACGACAAAACATTTTGTAACGTTTAATTGACGACAAAACATTTTGTAACGTTTCGCTTTGTTGTAAATCAAACGTTCCAATCACATTCCATTCTTCTTTTTTGTTATTTTTTTCTATACACTGGAAGAAATGTGTCTTTAAGTGTATATATACCTACCCCCTCCTGAGAAGAGTACCATACTTCACAGGCTAAGTGTCTTTTTAACTACCTCATCGGAGAGATAAGGCTTTAACCCCATAGTAAGGACGGTGATTTAACACTGTGCTTGTTCCCCTGATCACAGGCCAAGTGATAGATGAGAACCTTCATTAGCCGATCCCTTGTAACCAAACCCGCGAAGGTTATGTTTCTTTCTTAAAATCGTCGGTGGATTTACAAAATCTCTTATTCGATCTTTAGCAGATATTTAAGCAGATAAGAGGTATATTGATATTTTGGCAAATGTAGGCCCTGATTACTGCAAAGCAAATACGAACTCCTGAGCTGCCTCTTTACTCCTAAAATTGGCTAAGTGCGCCAATAATATATTGCCTGTGCAACTGTGATCAGAGCTCAAAGATACGGGTTTCCACAATTGATATTTGGTGGACTACTACAATTACAAAACAAGTGCATGTATAGAAACAGTCTGATAGACAGGCTTTGTTTTCTGTTTCTTTCAGCGTCAAATTTGCTACCGTAGGATGACGTTGATGTTTTTTTTACCTGAAGTGGACGGAAGGTTGGTAGCTTAATTGGTTGTTGTTTATTTAATGTCTCTTCAACCGGTATAGCTATCCCGAGACCGATGCAAGTTTGTTTCCTTTGTCAGTTAACATGGCAGTCTCAATGCCTAAAACAATTTACATTTAGGTCTACCACTGTTAAAGGCTGACATATAGTCCTATTTAATTCGTTTAATTACTTCCAGGGCTTTTCCCATCGTTGCGGGGATGTATAAATTGAGCTTCCTGCAAAGTTTTAGGTTTGAAGTCCTTTCCAACTACGAAAAATAATTAATTCTTTATTGTATTGTTTAGCAACAGTTCTCCAGGACTTGGGCTATTTTTAGACCGTTGACGTCACTTCGTGACGTTTCGTAAACCAAAGATGGCGTCGGAGACAGTCAAAGCGCGCTTGCGTACAATGGCAAAAAAGACAGAAGTAAACCCGTCTAAAGCTGTCAAGGCCACTAAATCTGCTGAGAAGAGAAAGTGGACTCCTTGCTTCATCGCCACGCAGCACTGGCGCTGGGTCGAGCTGAAAGAAAGATTGTTTTTGTCAGAGGCCCATCGCTTCAAATTGAGAACCAAGTACAAAGGGGATACTGAACTCGCCAAAGTTTTGTTGGACACGTGAGTACATAGGCCTATTAAAAAATTAGATGTACTTGTAGCTTGTCAGCTGAAGCCTGTGGCCTTATTCTTGCGAATATGTGCTGTGAGAGATCGTATATTTCCGCCTGCGCAATTTCCGGAAAACATCCACTTTCACTTTGAGACTGTTCTGTTTACATTCGACACTATCAACACCACTTTGCAATTCTGAAATAATTGTTTCTGTGTTTGAAAGCTACAGCCAATCGTTATTTTATCCCCTTAGGTACAGTTTTATAACATTATTGGCACATTTAAACAATATGAATTAATTAATGAACGTTACGAATATGGCAGCCATTAAAGAAGGTTCTAACAAAAACTCATGTATTTTGAAATGGACGGATGTACATACTTTTCGACGAAGTATGGTCACCATTGAAAAGCAAGATCTCTAGCCAGTGTCTTGAAGACTGTACACGACAATGAAATGAAAAGAAGAAGAGCAACATCTCTAGCCAGTGTCTTGAAGACTGTACACGACAATGAAATGAAAAGAAGAAGAGCAACATCTCTAGCCAGTGTCTCAATGACTTTACACGACAAAACAAAGAAGAAGAAACATGCGGGCATTGACGCTGACAATGTTGTTAACTGTGAACAAAGATATTCTAGGCTACGATATCTTTGCTGTGAAGAATCTTCAGCCTGCGTTCTATAGACCTGCCGTGCTTTGCTAACCTGAACAAATACTGCACTAATCATGCAAAAAAAGCCCGACTTCTCCTAGGGAGGAAAAAGTTGTTGGGAGTTTCCGACCTGGCAGGTCGCCCACACGACCTGCATACCTTTTCTCCTCACGGAAACTCGCGCGGAAATTAATAGGATCAACACATCCCCAGAATCTCAGAATCTTCCTCAAGGGGAAATGTGGCGGGTTGGATATCTTCTAATGAAGTGGCTGATGGGGGAGTGTTTTGGATCTGAGAAGTTCTGTTTTTGACTGATATCGAGACGAATTTTTGAAGAAAAAAACACACACACAAAACCGCGTCGATGCCGAAGACTCTGAAAGTAAAGTGTGTAGAATGATGGCAGTTTTGTTCTTGACTAAAATCGAGACACATTCCCGAACAAAAGATTAGTGCTAGTGTAGGAATTTCCCTCATATTGCCATGATTGCAAGTAAATCAGTGTCATAACTTGATTTTAAGCCATTAAAGGTGGGCGTTGTAAGGTGCCTTTTCCTCAATTTGAATGACGTCAGAATACCTATTGGCCTTCTGCGTCGTGTTAATTGCAGATTAGTTCCACATTATGTCTTTTTCAAACCTCTTAATATCTGAAACTCGCTGCTTAGTTAACAAGATCGTTTTTACATTTAGTCAAGTTTTGACAAAATGTTTTAACGTAGAGGGGGGAATCGAGACGAGGGTCGTGGTGTATGTGCGTGTGTGTGTCTGTCTGTCTGTGTGTGTGTGTGTGTGTGTGTGTGTGTGTGTGTGTGTGTGTGTGTGTGTGTGTGTGTGTAGAGCGATTCAGACTAAACTACTGGACCGATCTTTATGAAATTTGACATGAGAGTTCCTGGGTATGAAATCCCAGAACGTTTTTTTCATTTTTTTTTATAAATGTCTTTGATGACGTCATATCCGGCTTTTCGTGAAAGTTGAGGCGGCACTGTCACGCCCTCATTTTTCAACCAAATTGGTTGAAATTTTGGTCAAGTAATCTTCGACGAAGCCCGGACTTCGGTATTGCATTTCAGCTTGGTGGCTTAAAAATTAATTAATGACTTTGGTCATTAAAAATCTGAAAATTGTAAAAAAAAATAAAAATTTATAAAACGATCTAAATTTACGTTCATCTTATTCTCCATCATTTTCTGATTCCAAAAACATATAAATATGTTATATTCGGATTAAAAACAAGCTCTGAAAATTAAATATATAAAAATTATTATCAAAATTAAATTGTCGAAATCAATTTAAAAACACTTTCATCTTATTCCTTGTCGGTTCCTGATTCCAAAAACATATAGATATGATATGTTTGGATTAAAAACACGCTCAGAAAGTTAAAACAAAGAGAGGTACAGAAAAGCGTGCTATCCTTCTTAGCGCAACTACTACCCCGCTCTTCTTGTCAATTTCACTGCCTTTGCCATGAGCGGTGGACTGACGATGCTACGAGTATACGGTCTTGCTGAAAAATGGCATTGCGTTCAGTTTCATTCTGTGAGTTCGACAGCTACTTGACTAAATGTTGTATTTTCGCCTTACGCGACTTGTTATTCATTTTAACAAACCACTCTGCTCCAACGATTTCATATCTGTGCCGAATCAGTTTAAAACAATAAAAATAAAAGAGGAAGAAGAAATCTGTAATGTCCCCGGCGTATTCACTGCCACTGAAGTTTGCGATTCACGATATCGCGTGACTTTATTTTTCTACAAAACAAACATTCGAGAAGAACGGCGCCATCTTCCGTGTTTGATAAACACTCTTGTCATACGAATGCACTGGCAGCTGCCAAATAACTGTCTCTCTGTGCTCTGTAACGGTTTAACTTTCCTTTCAGTGCTTCTAATTGGCAGTAGGTTAAAACACGTTGGACACCTTACCCCCTCAAAATTTGTCCGACAGCTTCGACTTTCTTTGCTTTCATTCCGTATCATTTTTCTCCAATGCAGCGTAGACTGCGAGACTTGAGGCATTATTGAGACTCCAGTGGAAGAGTTAGCGTGTTTACCACTCATCTCTGATCCGATGATGTCATAATAGTGGTTTCACCTTTTCTCCTGGCACGGCTGACTTCTAAGACCCCTCTAAGCACACACACACACACACACACACACACACACACACACACACACACACACACACACACACACACACACACACCTCCTGTTAAGACCCAATGTTGTTGTTTTCTCTGGATTTTTTGCTCACATCACCCGTACATTCACCTCCATTTGAAGACTACCTAAGACATGTTTTTCCAAGATTGTTGCAGATCTATCAAAGGTGCACCATGGTACCACTGTATTCAAACAGTTTTCCATGCAGTGAGACAGGCATTACTAATACTCTATTGGAAGAATTGCCAATAATTTTTTATTTACCATTGGCCTGACCCACTCACGGCAAAACAGTAGTCTGTACTGAAGCTATCACTTCTTACCCTCAATATTCGTCAGACAGCCTGGGCTTTCTTTGCTTTCATTCACTCTCTTTTTCCACGGAGCGTAGACAGCGAGACGTGCATTACCAAAACTGTAGTGGAAGAGCTAGCGTGTTTACCTCTGATCTGATCCCGTCAAGTCAAAACAGTGGTCTCACCTATCGCGCTGCGGACCCACTTCACCTGGCGCAGGTAAACACCCACAGAGTATCACACTAAATCACAGCTGCAAACCTAGACCTGTCAGATCGAAGTAAGTAGAACCCCCCTTTAAAGATATACCCCCCCCCCCCACCCCCCTCTAAAAATAAAGTTAAGACCTTGCTTTTACGACTTATCAAAAGGAAAAGTTGGCTCATTTTAAACTCCCTCATTTTTAAGATCTAATGTTCCCACCCTACTGAGGTCTTCAAATGTGTGGGGTTTTTTCATGCAGCGAGAAAGGATTTACAAATACTCTAGAAAGAGTTACCGTATTTACCATTGATCTGATTCGATCAGGTCCAAACAGTGGTCTCACCTATCACTACCTGGACCCACTTCACCTGGCACAGGGTATCACACTAAAACACAGCAGCAAACCTAGACCTGTCAGGGCCCGCGGGATAACATCTCATCTCTCTCCATGCCAGCATTCTCTGTTCAGGGTGGAAGAGACTGGAAATGCAACCCTTACTGACAAATTGTTCACCTGTGTGTTGGTTTTCTCTTCGGACGCTCCATCAATTGTATATACCCGCTGACCTTTGTAACTCCTTGCTCAAATACACAAAGCTTGAAATGAGCTTTTGCACAAGGCTTCAGATGGGCTTTCACGTAGGGCTTGAAATGTTACACGATGTGAAAGGAGATAACTGTGGTGTACGGACTATCAAAATGGCGAGACTACGACTGCCCTCTAGGGGCTTTAAATCCTCTTCCCTACTTACAATTAGAACTTATAGAAGCTATTCAATGCAATCGAATGCAAACGATTTTCGATCTTTTCTGTGTATTCATATCTGTTCCTTTGACCATCTATAGCTGTTCAAGTTTGTTTGTTTGTTTGTTTGTTTGTTTCTGTGCGCCCGTATCGGTGTGTTTTCCTAATCTTCTTACGGGTTGTACACAGGACAATTTTTCGACGTAATCCCTGCATAACCAACACACTCTTTAAGTGCGCACAACTTGAGCACGCGCCATTCCCGGGTAAGCCAACCTGCCATGTTTTGTATCTGTGAGTGCAAACGTGTATATAACTGTGGCATAGGATGAACGAGACGAACTTCAAAGTTAATGCGAAGAAACCCCAAACATGTTTTTGTTTCCAACACGCACATCATTAGCGTGTAGCTTGTCTGTAGCATTAACACGCTCAAATCATAACGTATAGCTTGTCTGTAGCATTAACACGCTCAAATCATAACGTATAGCTTGTCTGTAGCATTAACACGCTCAAATCATAACGTATAGCTTGTCTGTAGCATTAACACGCTCAAATCATAACGTATAGCTTGTCTGTAGCATTAACACGCTCAAATCATAACGTATAGCTTGTCTGTAGCATTAACACGCTCAAATCATAACGTATAGCTTGTCTGTAGCATTAACACGCTCAAATCATAACGTATAGCTTGTCTGTAGCATTAACACGCTCAAATCATAACGTATAGCTTGTCTGTAGCATTAACACGCTCAAATCATAACGTATAGCTTGTCTGTAGCATTAACACGCTCAAATCATAACGTTAGTGGCTGCAAGTCTTTTAAAGGTACCTTGATTCCTGTATAAACCATCGTGTAAAACTCCACAGACCTGTCCAGGCTTTTACATTACAAAAGAGCATCCTTCCACGTTTGCTCACCCCTTGCGAGAGAGAAAAAAAAAACCACCTTCGCCTCTTTTTTTGTTTTGTTTTTTTGCAGAATGGTATTGTTTTGCTGGTTTTAAATTGGTTTAAACAATTTTATTCAGACAAAATACAAATAACAAAGCCGCATACATTCAATAAGTAAATGGAGCTGGTTTAAATTGACATCCGTATCAATCTTCAAAATGAAACCTGCAGACAAATTCCAGCTCAGCACACGCATGACACGGCGCGCCATGCAGGGTGTTGATTCTCAGTGTGTGTCCAAGTCAACTGATGGTCTTATTCCATGCAAAAGTCTGTACCATGATTGGTGTACATGATTGTTTCACCCGAAGAAAGGTAGCTTTAACAAAAATAAGGTGAGCGCGCAAAGCCCCTAAAACATCACGGCATACTTTCGCATCATTATAGAGGTGCACCGAGAAGCCGACACTGATTGGGCAAAACACTTAAAATTTGCAGAATTCATCTGTATCTGTAAAAGCTGAATCGTGAAGCTAAAGCTATACCTGCCTTGAGGCAAACTTCGCTTGGCCGTAAAACACACAACGGCAGAATCACCACTATAAGTTTATAGCTTGTAGTTGATTATAAATATACTCATAACACAACAGCAGGTTATGTTTTCATGCCTCAGCAAAGATGTTACAAAACACGTACATCGTTCCACTTAGACGCATACCAAAATTCAAAAACCTGTCCGCTTCCTGTGCAATCAAACAATTTCGAAATACATTTGACATAGGTGTCGGCTGCGAAATTAAATTCAGCAAAATATTCTCCCTCTGTACAGAATATAGCAAGGCTGTACATTTTGTGTACAGAATATAGCAAGGCTGTACATGTTGTGTACAGAATATAGCAAGGCTGTACATGTTGTGTACAGAATATAGCAAGGCTGTACATGTTGTGTACAGAATATAGCAAGGCTGTACATGTTGTGTATTTTGTGTACAGAATATAGCAAGGCTGTACATTTTGTGTATTTTGTGTACAGAATATAGCAAGGCTGTACATTTTGTGTATTTTGTGTACAAAATATAGCAAGGCTGTACATGTTGTGTATTTTGTGTAATCTCCATATGGAAAGATGCTCTCATCCTACATTAAAGCCCGCACGGATCTATAATGATGTTTTAGATGGTTTACACGGAAGGGAATCAAGGCATTTTTAACGAAGCTATTTACTCGTGACTGCATGTCGAAGACAAATACCTTGTGCTGCCAATCGTAACACTCAAACAGCAAACAAACCCGAGCCTACAATCAAAACGCTATGTTATACAACGTACAGCATCCGTTCGTGTGTGTACAGTTCCTGCTGTACGAGTTTTACCGATGCTCCAATAAGGACATTGCCCTTATTCTGGAAGGAGCCAAAAATCCTCACAGTACTGTTTCTCTCCAAAATCTCACACAGACCGTGTTTTTCGAAGCCTTCAACATCCTCGATGCATCAGTGATCCTTTTTTCCCTTAAAAAACTTTTCTCAAGATTTTCAGTGTAAACATTAATCACTCCATGCATTATACACTGCCCACCCCATCCCACCCTGAATAACTGTACATATTTTAATGTTTGATGGTGTGTGTGTGTGCTAGTGACTTTAAGTCTCCGTGTGTGTGAACGAGTGTATGTGCGCCTTGAGTCGCCTGTTGGTGAGATATGTGCGCGTTATAAATATTCGTATTATTATTATTATTATTATTACTTAACAACATTACTAGCCATATGTTTCAGAATACTTTCTCTCTCAAAAACCTCACAAGCATCAACAGGTACGTGTTTTAAAGCCTTGTACTTCTTCGATGCATCAGTGATCGTTTTCTTCTTAAAACCTTCCTCAAGAATTTCTGTGTAAATATTAATCACTCGACTTCATCTTTAGCCAAAGGTCTCTGAATATTTTCTCTCTCGAAAACTCACAAACATCAACAGGTCAAAGCCTTGTACTTCTTCGATGCATCAGTGGACGTTTTGCTCTCAAAACCTGTTCTCGACACTTTCTCAAAATACTTTCTCTCTCGAAAAATTCACTCACAAGCGTCAACATGTCCCAATCTTTCCGTCAGTGAACATTCTCTTTTCACACAAAATAAAAACCATTTCTCAACACATCTCTTGTAAAAAAAAACAATCTACACATTTTCACAAATCTCTGCACAATTTTCACATCACATACAATCACCACCGATTCTCATGTCAACAAAACCAGAAGCGAGGAAGCGTAAAGACACACTGAAGCCGAAAATAACGAACGGGCATTCTTCACATTTCTCTCTCTTTCAGCTGAAGAAAAACACCCTCCTCCTCGCATTTCCCTCTCGTTTAGTAGAAGAAGACCTATCATTCAATTGCATCCCCCAACGACAGAGGACGACGGAAGAGAGACGGAGAAAGGTGAAGACACAGGTAACGCCACAGGTAAGTTACAGGTAAGACGCAGCCCTCCAGCCTGCCCGACAGGTAAGTGGTGATGACGGTGGAAGTTCAGTGTTGGCATTGCAACCTGTTTCTGCTTCTGTCTCTACGTCACTCAGTCGTGAGCTCTACATAGATATGTGTGGATGGAGGGGGGGGAGAGAGGGGGCGGCCCCTATCGCATCACTGAGCATGTGATGCACCCACACGAGTTGACACAGTGCCAATCTCTCGCTTCTATCTCTCTATATGTGTGTGTAATCTCTCTGTGTATTAAGAGTACCATGAAGACTCCCCGTTTGTCACTTCTGTCTACCTCTACCAGTGTCTTGTCTTTTTTGATGGCCGCTCCAAGGGGAGAGGGGGGAGATAATGGGTCCCCTCCCTCTCTCTCTCTCTCTCTCTCTCTCTCTCTCTCTCTCTCTCTCTCTCTCTCTCTCTCTCTCTCTCTCTCTCTCTCTCTCTCTCTCTAAACCCCGCGCAGTCTAAATGTAGTGCATTTTACTGTGCTGCAGAATGTCCCACTTTACCTCCAAACTGTTAACGGACTTATTTTTAAAATACCAAGCAGCGTCACCCTCGCTTCGACCTTTCAGTCAGATTTGAACACGGTACCGAAAACGACCGTGTCCTTTGGTACCCATGGGGAGGTTAAAGGCACAATCCTTCTCACAGTCTCAGATCTCTCTCTTCCAGTCACTAACACTTACCAAGACAAAATACAACACTAATATTTTACACCATACTTGTGTATATATATATGAAAACACAATGAATACAACGAATTCTTTAAATCGGAGGTTTCAAAAGGAAGAACGAGGTTCTTGGTCGAGAATTGTCACATAGTAGGGAGATTTAAAAAACGAAACGTCGGGACGTTTCGTTTTGAAGTTGTGGTAAACGTCATCATTTCGGGGGTCTCTCGCTGGAAAGGTGAAGGTCAACTGAAACGGAACGTGGAACGTCAAAACGCAGTCACGTTTTCCACCCCCAAAAAACGAACAATATTTCGTCAACTTTTGTGAGTATTTTTGCACACTAACAGTTTTATTTGTTGGCCATTTTATGCATTGCTAGATTCATCAACCCTTTCACAGTCTTTCAGCGCTGAGAATGTGTTCATTGGAGGTAGACAACTGTTGTGAACTGAAATATTTTGAAGGGTGCTGATCCTGGTACATTTATCCAACTTCATGGTGAGAAAGCAAATGGCGAAGCAGAAGTAGGTCATCGCATCGAATTTTTATTCTGGCTTCGTATGTGATTTTGTATAAACAAAGTCTGTGTGATTTATTTGGACTGAAAATAATCAAAGTATGCCCGATTCTGGACCACCTCCTAGGGGTTTTTTTTCCATTCTGATCGAGGACAGACGTGATAATTTCACTTGAAGATTAATCGCCCTTCCTTCATTCCGAAACGAAACGTGAATACATCTAAATCTTGTCTGCGGCCTATGCCGTCTCGTTTCACGCGGGGTGACTCATTCACCAAACGAAACGAGCTGCAAAACGAAACGTGCTGTCTTTTAAATCTCCCTACTGTGCGCGTTCTCCCGAAAGACAACAACAACGAAAGACAACAACAACAAAAACAACAACAACAACAACAACAACAACAACAACAACTAAACTACTCTTTTTGGTGAATTTCCAGTTACTAGCAATGCTTTACCAACGAGAGGTGTCTACTCTTTCGTTTCGCATGCAGTGCACCCTAAACCTCCTCATAGTCTATCACACACACACACATTTGTAGCAACTTATCCCAGGTCTACCTTTACCTGTGGAAGAAACACGCGAGCCGTGATGGGCTGCACCAGAACCAACAACGTTTTGCAAGACAGACGATCTGAGAACGAATGACTGATGGCACGTGAGGTCCGCGAGGAATCCCTCTCAAGTCTTGGCTGGACACAGCGCGGGAATAACTACAGTACAAGCTTTTTGTCTTAGCTTTTTTTTTTTTTTTTTTTGCATGTACACAGGTCTCCTAGACAAGGGGGAGGCTGGGAGGGCGGGGGTGTCCATGTGGGGAGGGGGGGTGCTATTCTGACAACTCCGTGTTATTTACAAAGTAATCAACTCCCCTTTTGCAGTGGTAGTTTCTGGTAAATTTCATGGTTCCGAGATAAACTGGTTGTTTTTATTATTCTCACTAAACTGAGAAAACGTAGGAACGATTACGAAGAACTGACGGTTTTGAAAGCGGAATGGAAAGAGATACGACAGGTCTCGATCGAGAGACAGAGAGAGAGAGAGAGAGAGAGAGAGAGTCTAGAGTCTGGCGTCTGGATGGTTTCTTGATTAGGCCTTGGGCCCATTTCAATTCGGGGTGTACAAAGTTTCAAAATTACATGCTTCATGCATAATAATCATAATAATATTAATCATAATAATAATCATCATCATCGTAATGACAGTCGACATGAGAGAGAGAGAGAGAGAGAGAGAGAGAGAGAGAGACAGAGACAGACAGAGAGAGACAGAGAGAGAGACAGAGAGCAGGGGTGAGTTTTGGCGCTCGCCCGCTCGCCCGCGGCGACTTCAAATCGCGTCGGGCGAGTTCGAAATTCCTCTGAAATCGCCCGCCGGGCGGGTTCAAATTTTGCTGAAGTACAAAGTCGTTAGGCAACGTAGTCAATCGGAACGGCCGGCGAACAAATATCTCTGCGGGCGATCTCAAAATCTGTCACTTCTCTACTGCCCACTCATCCCCCCCCCCCCTTCCCCCACTTTGAGGACTCAGGACTGCCATCAATCAATGTCAGACACATTGGCTAGACAGCTACCCCCCTCCGCCTCACTTGACCGTGTCATCACCCCTCCAGTGCCACGAGCCGCTGGCGATTGCATCAGCAGTCAAAATAGTTAAACTCCCCCCTCTTTGCACTATTCACTTCACCCCCTCTCTGATCTTATCCTGCGCTCACCAATCCTTCAGAGACTTTCACATGTTGTAAAACAGTTTCCTCTCAGATAAAAACTCGGTCATTGACCCCGAGTAAGAAGGTCAGTGTCTCGACAGGCAGCTGTGTTCAGATTGCAAGTAACGTCATTGACCCAGGTCTCAAGGCCAACCAGCTTTTACAATGCATCTGCCTTTGATCTGACCGCCCATCCAGAGCAAACATATTCCCCCTAGCCCTCTGTATTTTTCCTTTGATGTGCCTGCTATGTACCACTGATCCAGTTTCTGGGAAATGTATATAATTATGTCATTGACTGCAGGGATACTCATTGAGACCGTTTTCCCAAATATGTTAACACCAGCTTTGCTGACCAACTTAGTACAAGTAGTGACAGTACTACTGCTGTCAATTATTTCCCTTCAACTAAGGAAGTAAAAAAAAACCACCCAGATCCACTATATGTGATAAAGAAGAAAAGACAGACCTTCAACAATAGGACAAGGGATGCAACTCTGCTGAATCAAAAGCATAAAGATCACCTGTGAACAATTCTAGGATCAGGAAATCTGAACATCTGTTTGTTTTCATTAGGAAATAGAAATGAAATGTAATGCTTTTGATTATTTATGACTTAAGCTGTGGTAAATTTGGCTGGTATGCAACTTTTACAGTAATATTAATAACACAGACATAAAGAAAAAGAAACAAAACAAGAAAGCAACTTAGAAAATGTTTTGTTTGTAGTCAGCTTTTTATACTTGGTTTTATACAACAAAAAACATAATTTAAATTGAAAAAAAATGCTGATTTACTCTTTTGTAGTGTGTGTTTATGTGGTAAGTAAAGTTCCATAGTAAATTACTTTGTAAATTGTGTGGTAGGGGTACATAAAGGGGGTAACTTTTAGTGAGGTTTAGTGTGTGATTGTGTGACAGGGTGTGAATGTGGTTTTGATTTCTTGTTTCTTTGTGGCGGCTTTTATTTTAAATTCTTTATTAAAACAAGGTTAATTATCATTATATTAAAACATAGCATTTTAGTCATCAAGTTTTCTGTGTGTTTGTGGTAGTTAT
Organism: Littorina saxatilis; assembly: GCF_037325665.1. Classification (NCBI taxonomy): domain Eukaryota; kingdom Metazoa; phylum Mollusca; class Gastropoda; order Littorinimorpha; family Littorinidae; genus Littorina; species Littorina saxatilis. Next base: position 3,988,931 of record NC_090250.1, on the reverse strand, counting down.
TAGTAGTGCAAATCCACATGTATGCATTATAAGTATGAATGTACGTCTTTTGTGTATGTGGTTTGCAAGCGACGAGCCGCTGGGGCGGTTGTAAGAAATCCCGGCAAGTTGGGGGCCGGTTGGGATTTGGGGGGGCCGGTTCAATTTTTGACTTACCGGCCCCCCTGGCCGGTAGCAAAAAAAGTTAAGGTACACCCCTGAGAGAGACAGGGAGAAAGAGACACACACACACAGACAGAGACAGACAGATAGACAGACAGACAAACTTGAGGGGTAGAGCGAGACAGAGAGAGAGGGGGGGAGAGAGAGAGAGAGAGAGGGGGGAGATAGAGAGAGGAGGGCCCCAAAGGGGGGGTATCATCACGTGAAGGGAAATTTTAGCTTTCACGATCACAGTTACCTTGATTTTTGTTTTCACGATCACGAACACCAGTGGCAAATCACGGTCACGGTAAAAGTTGCAGGTACAGAAAGCACGTGTCAAAGTAAACACAACCACACAGTAATTCGCTCCTCTGGATCTATTGTTTATTCAACACAAAGTGAGAACTGTATACCCCCGGTATAGGGGTGTGTATAGGATTCGGTCGATGTGTTTGTTTGTTTGTGTGTTTGTGTTCGCATATAGATCTCAAGAATGAACGGACCGATCGTCACCAAACTTGGTGAACAGGTTCTATACATTCCTGAGACGGTCCAGTCAAACACACGGTTAGGGAGTTATTGGTGGATTAAGATTCTACAAGGACTTATAGAGGGACATATTAATGGTCAAAGGGAAATAACCTTCTCAGTTGGTGGCAGTGAGAATGGTAAGGACGGGGGTGTTTTTCCTACCTCGGAGGAATTTCTTGTTTATTATTATTTTTTTTAGTTCTCTTTCATACACACATAGAAATTCATATCATGGTTTGTAATCAGTAACAAGAATGTTGTTTTCATTGTTTTCTCTCTCTCTCTCTCTCTCTCTCTCTCTCTCTCTCTCTCTCTCTCTCTCTCTCTCTCTCTCTCTCTCTCTCTCTCTCTCCTCTCTCTCTCTCTCTCTTTCGCCGTCTTTCTCTCTCTCTTTCGCCGTCTCTCTCTCTCTCCTTCGCCGTCTCTCTCTCTCTCTCTCTCTCTCTCTCTCTCTCTCTCTCTCTCTCTCTCTCTCTCTCTCTCTCTCTCTCTCTCTCTCTCTACACTCATACACATTCAACTCCCACACCCTCACTCACACACATGAATATATACTTACATAATTTCACATTTCCAGAGCTAAATTTTGTAAACCCATTTTCTCAAAAACTATTGGGTGGATTGAAATTAAAGTACATGTATGTGTGATGGGTTCTTTATTTTCAACTTTGCCATACAATTTGAGGTACACCATCGCCTGGTTTCATTGGCTTGAAAAACAAACAGGAATGCTACAGGGCAAAAATGGTTTTACCTGAAAGAAGCGCGCAGTGCCAGTGGCGAAGCCACAAGCCTGAGCCTGCGAAGCAGGCGAGTCAACTAGGGGGGTCCGGGGGCATGCCCCCCCGGAATGTTTTTCAAAAAACGGTTAAAATCTGTGCAATCTGGTGCATTCTGGGCATCATTTTCAGGGCTGTAATAGTGTTGTGATCTTGTTAAAAATCCCATTTTAGCCTCCCCCCACCACCACTCAACACACCTCCAAACTGGTGAAAACAACACCACTGTGCGCTGGCTTCATTGAGACCGGCGCCCGGTCGCGTTGCGCGATATTCACACGGATCGTTTTTGCGGAAATGTTTCAACTTCACCGGAATAAATTTGACTTTACCGGATTTTGAAAACGGCTTTATCGGATTTCCGGCAATTACCGGAAAAGTAGCATGCCTGACAAAATCCCCAACGAACATGACTTTGATCGTCTTTGACATGAGGATCAAGTGACCCAAACTGGCACGTCTCCCCGCCATTGTTTCTGAATTTAACCCATTGTTGATATTAAAGTTTACAGGCGCTAAAATAAATCCAAGCTTAATGCAAAGAAGCGACAATTAGAATCTATGCCAAGCGTGTCCACGTTGCTGGGATGAAAAACACATTTCTAGTTTCGGTTTTGGCTACACGCAGACTCGATCTCGAGCCAGTCGAGGTCACACTGAGCGAGTGACAGCCGGACGTGGCAATGTCGACAATGTCAATGATCTCACTCAAACTCAAAGATCTTGAACAAATTTCAAGATCTTTGCCTACATTCAGAACAGTCATAGAGCAACATAGATCAACATATCTTGATATTTCGTCTTCGGAAAGACCGACCCCTAGCCTGACCTTTCCACCAAGGAAGGCATTCTCGCCGCCTGCTTTGGTCTGGCATGAATCCACAAAATATAACAGAAGTTCGATGACAGTACTGCTGCACGCCATTTTTGATCTTCGAATTCGAATTTGACTGAATGCACTCAAAACTTTTGCACGAAGCCCTTCCATTGGATGAATTTTGGCAGACTTTAGCAATTTGCCTTCTGATTGGATCTTTTTTTTGTGTGATTGGTTCTCTTAAAGGGAAGCAATCGCTGTCAAAATCATATTTCTGAATGTGATGTTGCTTCCCTTCAATCGGGATTGGCTCCTTGACGAATAGAGGATCATAGAGTGATACAGCTGTGAAAAATGTACGTTGAAAATAAAATGCTTTGCAATAATGCCCATCACGATCACGAAAACAAATGACGATCACGATCACGAGACTTGATTTTTTTGTCATCACGGATCACGGGCAAAGTCCCATCACGATCACAGAAATGGAAATTTCGGCAATCACGGTCACAGAAAGGTCAACAAGAAGGGCAAAGCCCATACGACTCACATGCTTGACCTTGACCTTTACATGACCTTGACCTTCAGGGTCAAGGTCAAATAACTAAACCTAGTAATGACATCATACACTAAGAACTGCTTTACACATTTTTCCTACCAAAATACAATGTGACCTTGACCCAAGGTGAAGGTCATCCAAGGTCATGCAACACAAAGCTGTTCATTCAAGACATAGGAAGTACAATGGTGCTTATTGGCTCTTTCTACCATGAGATATGGTCACTTTTAGTGGTTCACTACCTTATTTTGGTCACATTTCATAAGGGTCAAAGTGACCTTGACCTTGATCATATGTGACCAAATGTGTCTCATGATGAAAGCATAACATGTGCCCCACATAATTTTTAAGTTTGAAACAGTTATCTTCCATAGTTCAGGGTCAAGGTCACTTCAAAATATGTATACAATCCAACTTTGAAGAGCTCCTGTGACCTTGACCTTGAAGCAAGGTAAACCAAACTGGTATCAAAAGATGGGGCTTACTTTGCTCTATATATCATATATAGGTGAGGTATTCAATCTCAAAAACTTCAGAGAAAATGGGGAAAATGTGAACAATAGCTGTTTTTTAGGCAACATTTATGGCCCCTGCGACCTTGACCTTGAAGCAAGGTCAAGATGCTATGTATGTTTTTTGGGGCCTTGTCATCATACACCATCTTGCCAAATTTGGTACTGATAGACTGAATAGTGTCCAAGAAATATCCAACGTTAAAGTTTTCCGGACGGCCGGACGGACGGACGTCCGGACGGACGGACGGACGGACGGACGGACGACTCGGGTGAGTACATAGACTCACTTTTGCTTCGCATGTGAGTCAAAAAACGCCAATCACGATCACGATTTGAAACCCTTTGGGGCCCTCAGAGAGGGAGAGAGGGAGAGAGGGAGAGAAAGGGGTAGAGAACAAGACAGGCAGACGGGCAAGTGAAGAGGAACAGGAATTCTTTTCTGAGCAGAATAGAACCAGAAATTCTCGTAAAAGGCCCTTCAATACAATATTTCTCACGGAAATTTGCGGAGGTTTTGAATGAAAACAATGTACGCGTACTTTCCTCATTCAATGATGCTTTCCTCATTCAATGATGCTTGACCGCGAAGTCATTTTCGATTCTGTTGACGGGCTTACCCAAAGGTACATTTGTTTACCTGCATGTTGCGAGTGACGAACGAGATCGCAGGTAGACTGGGTGGAAGGCGACAGGTATCCATGGCAATAGCAGGCCCACAGCACAGACAGCAACAGGTAGCCCACACTCACTATCACCGTCCCTTCCAGCAACAGGGCGGACAGGTAGGACACCGTTTCAACTTCCATTGTTTGGGACATTGATTGGAACACCTCTGTCATAGCATTCTCGAAATCTATCTTATCGTTTCTGTACATGAGCCCAAGTCAGTAAACGTGTCATTGTTTTCGTCACTTCCATCGTTTGCAACGTTGATTGAAACACCTCTTTCACAGCATTATCAAAATCTACCGCATCGTTTCTGTACATAAGCCAACATCTTAAAATGTGTCATTACTTTGTTCATATCACTTTTGGGACGTTGATAAGAACACTTCTCTCGTAGCATCCTCGAAACTCACCTCACCGTTTATGTACAGAAGTCCAATTCTGACACGGGCCTGACTCTGTTTCTGCTCACATCGTGTGGAAGGCTGTTAGGAACGCTTCTCTCATGGCCTTCTCAAAATCATCATCACCGTTCAGGTGCATACAAACCTTAGTTTGTCTTGGGTCTGTCACTGTTTCCGAAACTTAGGTGTAACTTCTTGTTCGAGTTCGAAGTCTGTTTTTTTGTAAAAGGGCTTTTGCTCATACGATTTTCGCAGCCTGCCTCATCGTTCATATGTACAACAGCCCTGGTGTGTCAAGGGGTGTACATATTCTGACACCTTGTTGTAAGTCCTTGTACGAGTTCGAAATCTAATTTGATGAGAAAGTGTATCTCATCGCATTCTCGAAATCTGCCCCATCGTTCAGGGAATAAGTGCCTGTAAGTGTTTGGGATCTGTCCCTCTTTCTGTCACCGTGTCGTAACTTGCTGGTCGAGTTAAACACTTGTTTTAAACACGATCTCGTACTGAAGCGTAACTGAAGGAATTCCTGTAGCACTACTTCAAGATTCTCTCCTCCTTGGGATACAGACTATGTTGAACTTCAACAAGCCAGCGATTTACTGCGTCAATGTGACTAAATGCTAGTTACTGCCAAGAACAGTCGCGTGTCTTTGTTTCAAAAGGTAAGGTAATCCACCGTGACAGACAGAGCAACAAAGGAAACGGAGCGCGACAATGTGAGTCGCAGTCACGCTTCCACAGGGGAAATATGAGCTGACCCCGTTACATATCATAACACACACACACAACGAAACGGGGCTGCCCCCTATCAATCCACCCATACACTGCTCAGCTCTCTACCCGCCACGCCGCCACCCGTGGGTATGACCAAAGATTCTACTGCTGCAATATCTCACCAGTGGGTATGGCCAAAGACTTCTACTACTGAAATATCTCACGGGCAAAAGACTCTACTGCTGGAATCTCGTCAGTATGGCGGCGCAGTCTTCGACCCCAAATTCCACACTGTTGCAGCAGCCTTGGTTCCAGAGAGAGGAATTTCAGACTCTAGCAGCCCCCGGTTCCAGAAGGAGGAAGATGCTCTGATGACGATGTGCAGTTGAATCATGTTTTAAGGTAAATGTCAGCGAGCCTGCAGGCCCCTTGGTGCCAGACACTCCACCCCTTCTCGCCACACGGCGGCTTGACGATCATAAACACTTTGTGCCGAGCTGGGCCATGGAGAGAAAAACACAACTTGCATAACACGGGCCAGCTGCTACGCTGCCTTCACAACCTTTGTTGGGCGGCGCCGCTCACCTGGCCCAAAGCAGGGAGGCGGGTAGGTATAGGGGTGAGTTCATGTTTTACAGTGGAACCCCCCTTTTAAGACCTCCAAACAATTGAGAAAATCAGGTTTTCAAAACGAGGGAGTCTTTACATGGAGGTATATTTACAGACGCCACAAACACAACATTTTAAAAATCCAAGGTCCCAAAAAGGGAAAGTCTTAAAACAATTTTTTTAAGATGTTGATTGTTCATAGCGTCTGCAAATTTACCTTTATTTAAAGACTCCCTCCTTTTTGAGACTTGATTTTCTCAGATTTATTTTACGTCTTGACAGGGAGGGGGGGGGTTCACTGTATAGGGGTGAGTTAATGTTATTCCCTTGCAGGATTGGCTTTCCTCAAAGCAATGTGTCGGCATGTCCGGCTTACGTTCTTTCTTTATTTGGTGTTTTACGTCGTTTTCAACCACGAAGGTTATATCGCGACGGTCCGGCTTACGTTGCCACGCAGGGTCTAATAACCAACTGATAAAGCCTTGTATTGTCCGGCCCGGTCACTACAGTAAACAATCCCCAGAGTCAACACGAAAATGACTTACTTGTCTCCTTCATAAGGCTTCGGTCTCACAGCGAATGGATTAACTTTCCACTTCATTTACAAGTCCAGTGGTCAACATTAGATCTCCCGTCGCCAAAGCACAACGAGAAAAAAAATATTGTAATGAAAATTGTTTTATTGAAAATTGTGATTATGATTTATCATGATACATAGTTGTCCATGTATTTAATCCGAAATTGCCAAACAAGTTTCCTCATTTTAAGTGAAGACGATAAGATCTTTGAATCTTGAGTCAGTGGTCAAAACACAGTGCTAAATGCACATCTCCATCCCACGGCCCTTCACGAAACCCCTTGCATTTGGTTCCACAACTCCATACTGTTGCATATCCTATCAAGGCCCCCATACTTGCTTTATACATACAAACACCATGCTTTCACTGACACAGTAGTACAATCCTTCGTGGTTGAAAACGACGTTAAACACCAAATAAAGAAAGTAGTACAATGTCACACTATGTCGAATATACATCTCAACCCCACCCACCCATATACGAACATTATTACAACCCCTTTCTTACCATATACTCTAACTCCTTCAATCTACCCCGGGTGCTTAAACACACACAGGCCTGAACAGCTCCTGTGTTTAATACTACTTCACGAATCAGCGTCATGCCGTGTTTAGTCTCGAGCCAGGAGTTCAATTGATTATTTAGCCATTCATTCCACTGACAGCCTATGGTTCCCTCTCAGACAGAAAAGGCCTAAGGGTCCACGTAAGCCCTATTACAATAGAGGTACGAGTCTGCACTCTGGTCACCCTGCGGTGCCTTTTCTTTTTACTTCACTGAGTAATCAGCTTTGGGGCCTCGACCTAGAGGCGTCCGTACCTCTTGAGATGTGTTTTCATCTTCAACACGCTTCTAACCTTGTACTCATATTTTTATATCAAACACGCTTCTAACCCTGTATTTATATTATCACCTTTCACACGCTAGGAACCTTATACAGTGGAACTGTCTTTGCGACCACCTCTCGAAAGTAAACGGCCGCCTGCCCACAACGACCCCTCCGAAGAACCCCAGACGAGGCTTTCTTCTACATAATTCACCTTTCTATAGTGAACACCGGTCTATAGCGACCACTGTTGGCCGGTTTTGTAGGTGTTCGTTATATATATACAAGTTCGACTTTATACCAGTCTCATTTCTAGCCATCGAAGTCATATCATGTTCCATGTCTGTTGCACACCCGACAAGGGGACACTTTCTTCAAAACTCAGATCCGACTTCCTGGCCTCTGAATCCAAATTAGCACAACGGAAGATGGTGACAAATGACGCTAAAATACGTTGGAAATACATTTGTCCGATCCCATGAGACATTCTAAATACAAAAATAATGTATTCATCAAAAAATAAACAAATGAACCACCTAAAAGCTAAATAAATAAACAAACACAAAATTATACAAAAATAGAAAATAAGATAAAAAGATAAAATAGACAAGTGACTTCGATTTTCAATGAACGCTTTGTTGTGATTTGTTGTTGTTGGTTTTTGTGTGTGTGTGCTTTGTTTTTTTGAATCGTAGCTATAATTATATGTTCACATGCACGGGGCTCGCTCCCATGGTGCACCATGCCCGTAGACGACCGCGAATGGCACAGACCTTGCATGGATTAGGAAAAGTCAATAAGTACGTACACAATGCAAACAATGAGCTGAGATCAGCTGGCCGCGGGGATTTACATGTCAATGTTACAGTCACCCACCTATAAGGAATGCTGGCCGCGGGGATTTACATGTTAATGTTACAGTCACCCACCTATAAGGAATGCTGGCCGCGGGGATTTACATGTTAATGTTACAGTCACCCACCTATAAGGAATGCTGGCCGCGGGGATTTACATGTTAATGTTACAGTCACCCACCTATAAGGAATGCTGGCCGCGGGGATTTACATGTTAATGTTACAGTCACCCACCTATAAGGAATGCTGGCCGCGGGGATTTACATGTTAATGTTACAGTCACCCACCTATAAGGAATGCTGGCCGCGGGGATTTACATGTTAATGTTACAGTCACCCACCTATAAGGAATGCTGGCCGCGGGGATTTACATGTTAATGTTACAGTCACCCACCTATAAGGAATGCTGGCCGCGGGGATTTACATGTTAATGTTACAGTCACCCACCTATAAGGAATGCCGGCCGCGGGAATTTACATGTTAATGTTACAGTCACCCACCTATAAGGAATGCCGGCCGCGGGGATTTACATGTTAATGTTACAGTCACCCACCTATAAGGAATGCTGGCCGCGGGGATTTACATGTTAATGTTACAGTAACCCACCTATAAGGAATGCTGGCCGCGGGGATTTACATGTTAATGTTACAGTCACCCACCTATAATGAATGCTGGCCGCGGGGATTTACGTGTTAATGTTACAGTCACCCACCTATAAGGAATGCTGGCCGCGGGGATTTACATGTCAATGTTACAGTCACCCACCTATAATGAATGCTGGCCGCGGGGATTTACATGTCAATGTTACAGTCACCCACCTATAATGAATGCTGGCCGCGGGGATTTACATGTCAATGTTACAGTCACCCACCTATAATGAATGCTGGCCGCGGGGATTTACATGTCAATGTTACAGTCACCCACCTATAATGAATGCTGGCCGCGGGGATTTACATGTCAATGTTACAGTCACCCACCTATAATGAATGCCGGCCGCGGGGATTTACATGTCAATGTTACAGTCACCCACCTATAAGGAATGCTGGCCGCGGGGATTTACATGTCAATGTTACAGTCACCCACCTATAATGAATGCTGGCCGCGGGGATTTACATGTTAATGTTACAGTCGCCCACCTATAAGGAATGCTGGCCGCGGGGATTTACATGTTAATGTTACAGTCACCCACCTATAAGGAATGCCGGCCGCGGGGATTTACATGTTAATGTTACAGTCACCCACCTATAAGGAATGCCGGCCGCGGGGATTTACATGTTAATGTTACAGTCACCCACCTATAAGGAATGCTGGCCGCGGGGATTTACATGTTAATGTTACAGTCACCCACCTATAAGGAATGCTGGCCGCGGGGATTTACATGTTAATGTTACAGTCACCCACCTATAATGAATGCGGCGCCGTGGAACTGTGATAATATTTTCACACACTATATTAATAAGGTGTCAAGACAAACATTCTTTTTCATAAATCTATGTGAATGAAAGAGAGTGTACGCGACTTCCCTATGTATCGTAGCTTGTATACGCATATACACGGTGAATTAATGATTCTTTGGAATCACAGTGCAAATTGCCTTGCCTATGAATCCAAATTAGCCCTAATACAAGATGGTGACAGAGAGTGATATCGTAAAGTCCATGACAGTGCAATACGCTGAATATAAATCATATCATGCTTAACCCATGTGAAATTTTAAAAATAAATAGTTCAAAATAAACAAGAAGGGCAAAGCCCATACGACTCACATGCTTGACCTCGACCTTTAGGGTAACTAAACCTAGCAATGACATCATACACTAAGAACTGCTTTACACATTTTTCCTACCAAAATACATGTGACCTTGACCCAAGGTCAAGGTCATGCAACACAAAGCTGTTAATTCAAGACATAGGAAGTACAATGGTGCTTATTGGCTCTTTCTACCATGAGATATGGTCACTTTTAGTGGTTCACTACCTTATTTTGGTCACATTTCATAAGGGTCAAAGTGACCTTGACCTTGATCATATGTGACCAAATGTGTCTCATGATGAAAGCATAACATGTGCCCCACATAATTTTTAAGTTTGAAACAGTTATCTTCCATAGTTCAGGGTCAAGGTCACTTCAAAATATGTATACAATCCAACTTTGAAGAGCTCCTGTGACCTTGACCTTGAAGCAAGGTAAACCAAACTGGTATCAAAAGATGGGGCTTACTTTGCCCTATATATCATATATAGGTGAGGTATTGAATCTCAAAAACTTCAGAGAAAATGGGGAAAATGTGAAAAATAGCTGGTTTTTAGGCAACATTTATGGCCCCTGCGACCTTGACCTTGAAGCAAGGTCAAGATGCTATGTATGTTTTTTGGGGCCTTGTCATCATACACCATCTTGCCAAATTTGGTACTGATAGACTGAATAGTGTCCAAGAAATATCCAACGTTAAAGTTTTCCGGACGGACGGACGGACGGACGGACGGACGACTCGGGTGAGTACATAGACTCACTTTTGCTTCGCATGTGAGTCAAAAATAAACGTAGAAAAGAAACTGACATGAAAGAGACAAGGCTTCGACTTTCAATTAACAAGCGTCTGCTCCCTTTCACCGCAACTAGGCCTACATTCACACGGCAAGCTCCGATCAAAGAGCTTCGACTAGCACTCTTTGCTACCAGTGCAAGTGCTGTAAACATGGTATCCCCAGCTATATTTAGCGCAATCCCACACGATTAAGCAACCGCGGAGACCTTGCGTGGATCAGGAAAGCTCAAAAGTTATATATCAAAGCGTAACGTCAGATTGCCACAGGGATTAATTAACATGTTGATGTGACCAGTCAATTGTATAAAGCAGCGTGGTGGGGTAAGCTATTATCACTTTTTTTCCCACACAGGTTGTGTCAATAGTTACCCAGTGCATATGTTTGTACTCTACGGTTTCTGGGTCTACCACAGCGAGTCATATCCACTATAATTATACAGCTCATAACTCATAATAACACGAGCTTCTCTTCTTTACTGCACGAGGACTCTGTGCGTGCGTGCGTGCGTGCATGCGTGCGTGCGTGCGTGCGTGTGTGTGTGTGTGTCAGTGAGAGAGAGAGAGAGAGAGAGAGAGAGAGAGAGAGAGAGAGAGAGAGAGAGAGTCTGTTTCAATACAGAATCGAACTTGAGTTTGAACAAAGTTTCATTACGAAAACTACGTTTCAAAAACGAACTATTTTTGAGCCAAATTGTACTTCGTCTCATTTTCGATCAACTTCATCTAAACAATAACATGAAAGACATGCGATATCTTCCTCGAGTAACTAAGCTTGCATGATCTTGGGTAGACGGGCTATCTTTTTGTCTTGTACTGATTTGCATCGTACCGAGATCACTTGTCAATTACTCAAGTAATCCTGGGCATACTTGCAAGCTTATTGTCTTGTACTGATTTGCATCGTACCGAGATCACTTGTCAATTACTCAAGTAATCCTGGGCATACTTGCAATCTTTTTGTCTTGTACTGATTTGCATCGTACCGAGATCACTTGTCAATTACTCAAGTAATCCTGGGCATACTTGCAAGCTTTTTGTCTTGTACTGATTTGCATCGTACCGAGATCACTTGTCAATTACTCAAGTAATCCTGGGCATACTTGCAAGCTTTTTGTCTTGTACTGATTTGCATCGTACCGAGATCACTTGTCAATTACTCAAGTAATCCTGGGCATACTTGCCAGCTTATTGTCTTGTACTGATTTGCATCGTACCGAGATCACTTATCAATTACTCAAGTAATCCTGGGCATACTTGCCAGCTTATTGTCTTGTACTGCATGGATATCGTGGTAAATAGACGACTCGTTAGCAGAAGAGTCAGCATAACGTACCGAAGCGTCTCCATTTCAAACAACAGAATCCTTCAGCAAACAGCGGCAACGGCTGTCTACAATTAAGCGGCTGTCTTCACGAAACGCTTCTAAACGAGAAGAAGACGACCACGATTGAGGAATAGAATCATTACCAACGTCTCGTTTCTCCAGGAATACGAACCACATATTCAAGCACGTGCCTGTTGCGCACAAAAAAAGCCTAACTGCGAAAACAAAACGGACAAAAACGAAGTATGACAAGAAATGTAGGGAAGGTACGTGCGGGGACGGGGCAGAGGTGAGGGCGAGAGCGCGTTAGGGTGGTAGTGTAATCTTCAAAAAGGGTGGGGTGTGGTTTGTTTGTTTGTTTTTCGTTAACAACTTCAGATAATTCAAGGTATCCTCCTAACCAGATACCAGTCCGTTACACAAACACCCGACTGTGACACCGCCCATGCAACTTTCACACCCCAACGTGCATCCCTCCCTCCCTCCCTCTCTCCCTCTCTCTCTCTCTCTCTCTCTCTCTCTCTCTCTCTCTCTCTCTCTCTCTCTCTCTCTCTCTCTCTCTCTCTCTCTCTCTCTCTCTCTCTCTCTCTCTCTCTCTCTCTCTCTCTCCCCCCCCCCCCCCGAGGAACATTCCAGACTGATTCGATGCTATCTGCACACGGGCACACAGACAGACAAAGAGCGGCCCTCACGGCGAAAAGGCCCCAATGGGCGGACTGGCATTTCAAAGAGTTGCGTTGTGTTACAAAGACAACCCCCAGTAAAGTTCAGTCTACTCCCCACCCACCCCACCCTCCACCCACACCGCCAGGCCAAGGCAAATGCACGGTAAATTCTTACCCCTATCCCAACCCAGGCCAAGGTAAATGCACGGTAAATTCTTACCCCTATCCCAACCCAGGCCAAGGTAAATGCACGGTAAATTCTTACCCCTATCCCAACCCAGGCCAAGGTAAATGCACGGTAAATTCTTACCCCTATCCCAACCCAGGCCAAGGTAAATGCACGGTAAATTCTTACCCCTATCCCAACCCAGGCCAAGGTAAATGCACGGTAAATTCTTACCCCTATCCCAACCCAGGCCAAGGTAAATGCACGGTAATTTCTTACCCCTATCCCAACCCAGACAAAGGTAAATGCACGGTAAATTCTTACCCCAATCCCAACCCAGGCCAAGGTAAATGCACGGTAAATTCTTACCCCAATCCCAACCCAGGCCAAGGTAAATGCACGGTAATTTCTTACCCCTATCCCAACCCAGGCCAAGGTAAATGCACGGTAAATTCTTACCCCTATCCCAACCCAGGCAAAGGTAAATGCACGGTAAATTCTTACCCCAATCCCAACCCAGGCAAAGGTAAATGCACGGTAAATTCTTACCCCAATCCCAACCCAGGCCAAGGTAAATGCACGGTAAATTCTTACCCCAATCCCAACCCAGGCCAAGGTAAATGCACGGTAAATTCTTACCCCTATCCCAACCCAGGCCAAGGTAAATGCACGGTAAATTCTTACCCCAATCCCAACCCAGGCCAAGGTAAATGCACGGTAAATTCTTACCCCTATCCCAACCCAGGCCAAGGTAAATGCACGGTAAATTCTTACCCCAATCCCAACCCAGGCCAAGGTAAATGCACGGTAAATTCTTACCCCTATCCCAACCCAGGCCAAGGTAAATGCACGGTAAATTCTTACCCCTATCCCAACCCAGGCCAAGGTAAATGCAGCATGAAGTTCAATCTAAACCACCACCAGCACACCCCTCCCCTTCCACCTAAACCAAACGTAAATGCTTGTTAAGATTCATTTCCAACCCATCATTATCTTCCACCCATCCGGCAAATATAAATGGACAATAAAGGTCATTCTGACCTACCCCCCCCCCCCCCTCCCACACACACATATACTACCCCTTCCCACATTCCCCTCTTTATTGACGCCACCCACCCTCCCAGAAAAGACAAGTGCACCGTTATGTTCTTCTTCACCCGCAACGCCCCACCCGTACCCCCACTCCAACTCGCGGCATAGGTAAGTGAACTACCAAGAAAAGCTCCTTCCCCTCCCCTCCACACACTCCTTCCCCCACCCCCGTCCACAAAGCAGCTGGCATGATCTGGTGAACAGCGATATGGCGATTGTCTGTGAGAGCATAAGACACTGCACCCTTGTGTCGTGTTCCAGTGCTTATTGTGCAAAGGCTGCAGTGTGATTTCTAACAGAGTCACGCTACATTAGTCACAGGTGAAGTTTTGCTGTTTCACCACCAGGTGTGACGTTATTGTTTGCTTACATCATCCCAACCGTTTCTTTTCTCAGAAAGCAAGAAATGCTACTGACACCGTTTTCCTACCTTCTCAAAACGAGAGCTACACTTACGCCATACAAATAACCACAGAGTCAAACGATCACTGTGAGACGGCCATTGGAACGTATTTAGAAGTGATCGATGTTGATCGTCTGGTAAGCAGTTTTCAATGTAATATATAGCTAGGTCTAGGTCACAGTAACAGTTTCTGGTGATGAAAGATCATATGCTAATAGAACTCATCATCATGTTCAGCAGCAGCCTCGTCGCCGCCGGCGCCGCCACCACCAACACCACCACCACCATCACCACCACCATCATCGGCAGCAGCAGCAGCAATAAGTATAAACAACCAAATTTCTATTTCAGAACATTCTTCAGCTAGCTCGAACCGAAGAGAGAGAGAAACAGGAAATATGCAACCCATCGAACAATACATGGCACACAAGACAGATACCGAGGGAGGAGAGAAATGCATGCAAAGAAATGCATCAAAACAACAATCAGAAGTGCAAATAAATGAGAAATATAATCAAATCTAAAACAATACATCATCTTTAAGAAAGCAACGACTGTTTTGGCTAAGATATAATTAAGAATAACATCATAGTTAAAACTCCAAACGAGCGCATGCAACATTTACTGCAACAAATCAATTTTGTTTTAAATTCATCCTTTCCACTGTTCGTCTTTTTTTCCGTAAGGCTGTTGCTGGGAACCAGACCAAAGTAAAAACACAATACGAGTCTATGCGGGGTGGAGGAGGGGAGGGGGAGCGGAGGGAGAGGGGGAGCGGAGGGAGGGGGAGGAAACTGGCGAGAGAGCATCGTGAAAGAAATCAAAAGTTGGCAAGCCCCCACAAACAAGAATATAAACTGCTGTGCCAGTCTGACATGAAAGCAGTTCAGAAGCTGTAAATTAGGCCGGCTAATGCAAAACGCATGCACCGCGCAGCTATAAGAGATAGGCTACATGCACTGAAGTTTGACGGATACATTGCATGGATTCTTTCTGAACGCCTCTACTTGAGTCCACTGTTGATTGCCTTTGCCTTGCACTTACACTCGTAGTGGAAATGCGGATGGAGCGGTAATTTTAATACGTTTTTAACTTTTATTACTGATAAAAGCAGAAGTCCGAAGATGAACAACAGTTACAGCAGTAGGAAATTGTAAATGTCACGACCAATGGACAGACTAAGGGAGTTTCAAGCCCGCACAAGGATAATGCTCATCTCAAGGACCGAAACATAAAGGCTACTTTAGTGAACGGAGCGTAAAGAGAACGTAAGAATGCAAAGATAAATGATAAAACAGTTTACCTCAGTACGCCAAAGATAAATGATAAAACAGTTTACCTCAGTACGCCAAAGATAAATGATAAAACAGTTTACCTCAGTACGCCAAAGATAAATGATAAAACAGTTTACCTCAGTACGCCAAAGATAAATGATAAAACAGTTTACCTCAGTACGCCAAAGATAAATGATAAAACAGTTTACCTCAGTACGCCAAAGATAAATGATAAAACAGTTTACCTCAGTACGCCAAAGATAAATGATAAAACAGTTTACCTCAGTACGCCAAAGATAAATGATAAAACAGTTTACCTCAGTACGCCAAAGATAAATGATAAAACAGTTTACCTCAGTACGCCAAATCAATAAATAATGAGCAGAAGCAATGACGAAAACTGATTAAGACAAGAAGGCAAAGCAGGGGTAAAAAACAAATCGACAGAGATCAATCAAGCGAACAGTTGTTGTTGTCTTTTATTGTGTGTGGTTTTTGTGTGTGTTTGTTGTTGTTGTAAGAGTACTAAGACAAAGGTGAGACAAATATTGTTATGATCAATCAATCAATCAATCAATATGAAGCTTATATAGCGCGTATTCCGTGGGTACAGTTCTAAGCGCTTGTCTTGACGACAAATTGAGATAATAAGATGGCAAAGCAGGAGTAAAAACACATCAACAAACACAGATCTATCAAGCTAACGGGTTTTCTCAGACACAGGTGAGAGGAATGTGGAAATGGATTCTAACGTTACCCAGGTTGTAACATTCTATACAAAACAAATACCCTTTTTAAAGTTCAGAAGACTTCGTCTCGCAGATACATTGCTAAAGCGCCACCGTTCCTGAAAAGTTGTTGGTAACACAACCTCAAATAAACCGCAAGCAGGTGTAGCTAATAGGTTGCTTGGGTGTGGTGCAGATGATGGAAGAGGTGGGGGGGGAATGTGATGTATGTGGGGAGGGGAGGGGGAGTGGGGGAAAGGAGGGCAGGGAGGAGACATACAGGAAGCAAACTAAGGTGCTTATCCTTGAAGGTAGGGGGGGGGGGGGGGGGTATTATTTCTTTGTTCGAAGACTTACAACAACGGGAAAAATACTACTTAACGAAGGGGGAAGGGGAAGGGGAGGGCAAGACAGGAAGTTTATTAACTGAAGGGCGAATTTTCAAACAGCAGGGAAGACTAAAAACAAGCTTTAACAAAAATTGTTTTTAAAGATGCCACTGAACGTATCTAACACCTCTTCAGCAGCAACAGAAGGAAGCCGGCCAGGTGTGTAACACAAAAAGCCTAGAAATTTGAGCGGCTTGGATGAAAAGGCAACATATGACAAAGGTTAAAAAGGCCAGGCAGGCAGGGCGGAAACTGTTACGGAGGATTCTCAGAACAGGAAATGAGAAAAGCAGGACCCCATAAACAAAACCACACACTGGTAACGTAAAAGGACTAAGCCAAACAAAACAAAAAACCAAGTAGGCTTCAAACTTGAGAAAAATATTTGAAAAATGACTAGAGACCTTTAGTCCTTTAGGCTGTAAATTTGCCACATTTTTAAAGGGGATCATCAGAACAGAAATTAGACCAAACAGAGAATGACAACGCTATAACCAACACCGTCCACGCCGTGGTTATTCTGTCAGGTGTAAAAATCAAGCAGTGATGAAAGTTGAAAATGTCCAAGTTTAACAACAACACAAATGTAAAATACCTATATAACCGGCAAGCATGTGGCACTGAATTTGTATAGGTTAAGCTCTATGAGTTGTGTGCCCTGAGTGGTTTCAATTTTAGGAAATCTATGCGGAAATGATTTCTTGATCCATTAATTTCGAATTTCCGGATGGGACCTTCATCCCCGCACAAGAGATTGGCCACTAAAAACAGCAAAATTAGACACCAACAAGTTTTTAAACTCGTATCTTAAAACTACAACAAATTTAACTTTGGGACGTGTTAAACAAAACAGACAATGGGGGAAGTGACGTGTGCAGAAAACAAGACATAACTGAAAAATTAAATAAAGGATGTCACACACCCAGGGACAAGCCATTGAAATGGGATACAGCTGTAAAATCACAAAGCAGGGGTGTATAAAACTGCAAAAGAATCTGACCAGTACATAGGACAACGTCCGAACAAAATGTCCAGAAATTAAAGCTTCAAAGCAACGCCAACAATGGAGAAGATATCACACACAGGCAGAATACAAAGCCACAGAAAAGGAATCAAGCTGCAAAACCACAAAGCAGGGAGGTACAAAACTGCAACTGAATCTGACCAGTGTACACAGCAGAACAACGTCTATAGACAATAATGTCCAAGACTTACTGGAAGCGACGGTAGCTGCCGTGCTGGAAATGGAGCGAGGATGGGTGGCCCCCGATTTGGGTGGAGTCGCTTTGGGGGGAGATGATTTGGACCTCACCGAGGTGGCCGGGCTGGCACTTTCACCCGCTCTTTTCACGGGTGGCTTTGCGGAAGCGTTGGATGCCCTCCTGGGTGCTATCACAACATCCACCCGATAAACCCTTTAGAGTATGTGGCTATATGGACCTTTTCTAGTTCTGCCATGAACTTTGTGTCTCGCGATTGGGTTGTATAAACTGTTAAAAAAAATGATTTTTTTTTTTAGAAACTGCGCCCTCTTTTTCCTTTCTTTTTAAAAAACAAGATCTGCTTTTCAAGATCAACTCACATTTGTTGGTACCCCTGTTTGAAAGCTGAAATGCCTTTCTTATCAACAGAAAGGGATAACTGAAAAGGTAAAGCGCACGTTAATTTCCCAAAGCCACATTAATTCAGGCAAACATTTCTATAAACATGCTCAAAACGGTTAGAATAAAATTAATTAAGTACAGTACACAAACACACAAACAAGTTCCCGTTCCTGGGTTAAACAAGCAGGGATTGCTGTTAGAATATGACCAATTCTTTCAGCATTAAAGAAAGAGTTGAACTTAAAACAGCGCGGTAACAGAAGAGGTTTTGATGCAAACAAATCAACACTCAGTTCATTCTCTGGTAGTGAATGAAGCACCTTTCCAAGGTTCGCCTGTTCTGTACAACCACTGTACAAAATACAACTAAAGGGAAGCAACCACTAACCCTCCGCCCCGTCACCGCTCAAGAGGAGTACAGCTACCGCAACACGCATCTTTCTCATTACGACTTTGTCGTGTCTGCGTCAGCGCATGATCAGCTCCAACGTGAGTACAACAAGTTTATCGACGAAGCATTGACAAAATATCCAGGCTACATCCTGCAGTCCTAACAAACGCCATACATGTGAATTTCTTTCCTCCCGTAATTCGCTGGCTTTGCTTTCACGAGGTCTTTCACACCCGAGCCGCAGTATTTCATGGTGCTTTCGTCCTGCACACGTTTCAATATGATGCTCTGTCAAATATGGTGACGATTCAACCCTGAGCCATAACAATTATATTTTGAACCTCACAGACCCCCTTTTCACAGCAACCAAGCTCTCGTGTGTAAAGGACGAGCGCAATGGTCCAGTGATAAGACGCCTGCCCCCCATGCAGAAGGTCGCGTGTTAAAATCCGGGCCGTGCCTGGTGGGTTAAGGGTGGAGATTTTTTTAGATTTGACCGATATCCCAGGTCAACTTCTATGCACAAGACCAAAAGATCCTGTAATCCATGTCAGAGTTCGGCGGGTTATAGAAACACGAAAATACCCAGCATGCTTTCCCCGACAGCAGCGTATTGCTGCCTAAATGGCAGGGTAAAAAGGGTCATAAACGTAACAACGTGAGAGTTTCATCGCATAAACGCAGAGGAAGAAGTATGTAAAAGGAAATTGTTTATGTACAATAAAAAAAATATGTATGTACTCACTGGGCGGAGGGATGGAGCTCTTGATGCGTGACTTGTCAGGCGGTGTGTAGGTGGGAGGTTGCGCATTGCGAACGTTCATGCTCTTCACGGATCGCTGAAAAAAGGACAGCAAGTTCAACCCAATTGCATGATGCACGTTTTCATTTACAAATAACGTAACCTGAATACAAATTATAGCATAGTCCGTTTAATTGAATTAATTTATACGACACAGCACGAATGTTTTACAGATAGTCAAACCTGAAATAATTTGTCCAAAATATAACGCAATGAGAGTATTCTTAAAAAAACTAGAATAAATCACTTCACATAATACAAGTGCAAACTATTCCGCTGAATGACAGCACATTTAGTGTCCCTTCACCCCCCCCCTCCCCCCCCCTCCCCCCCCCCCTCCCCCCCCCCCTCCCCCCCCCCCCCCCCCGTAAAGTCCCCTATCACACTCCCAGCCAAAATAAACTCGTTCCCGACCCTCCCCAATCTGTACCTGTTTAAAACCACGACAACAGTCAGTCAATCAGTCACTCCGTTTGTCAATTCATAGATGAGTTAGTCACTCAGTCAATCAGTCAATTAATCTGTCGATCAATCAGTCGGTGTGGGCGGGTGCACAGAGGGCGTAGAGAGAGGGTACCGCGAGAGAGTGTCTAATTCTCCCAAAATTGATTCAGTCATAACATCATGGCAGTCAGTCAGTAAGTCAAGCAATCAGTCAATCAGTCAGTCATTCAATCGCTCAGTTTGTCGATCAATCGGTCGATTCATCACTAAGTGATTCAGTAAGTCAAAAAGTCTATCAATCAGTCAGTCACTCAGTTTGTCAATCAATATGTTGATCCATCAGTCAGTGATTCAGTCAGCCAGTCAGTCAGTCAATCAATCAGTCAATCAGTCAGACTGACGTACCTGTGCCGCGCTGACGTCGGACTTGAGGCTGGTGACACTCGCCGAGCGGTCATTCTTGACGCGGGGCCGCACACAGCTCACTGAGTTGCCTGCAACAACACACACCACACTTTTACTCAATAACCAATGATTGAAATGGAGAATGAGGAACGTATGAGCTTGCGGCGATCATCCTTTTTGGAGGATGAAAGTCGCCTGATCATTTAAATGCTTGTTATTCTCTCAGGTGCCTGGAGACTGGTTCCATATAACTCTCGTTGATATCTCAGGTGCCTGGAGACTGGTTCCATATAACTCTCGTTGATATCTCAGGTGCCTGGAGACTGGTTCCATATAACTCTGGTTGATATCTCAGGTGCCTGGAGACTGGTTCCATATAACTCTTGTTGATATCTCAGGTGCCTGGAGAATGGTTCCATATAACTCTCGTTGATATCTCAGGTGCCTGGAGACTGGTTCCATATAACTCTTGTTGATATCTCAGGTGCCTGGAGACTGGTTCCATATAACTCTTGTTGCACATGTCGTATGCATTTAGAGCGCTGATAATTTAGTGTTGAATTCTAGAAAACATATTCCACCGTTAGCTTAGCAGTGGAATATCATTCGGGTACCTACCCATTTTTGCTCGCCACCCTTGCACCCCTCAAGGCTTCCTTCGAGTCACGCTGTTTCACTGAATTCGATTATTTATATTCAACCGCACACAAAGCCATATCGCATGACGTAAATTTCAGAGATCGAGACTGAGATAGCATAGGCTGCGAATTGTGATACAGCTTTTCAAATTTCTCTTCTCAAATTGTGTAGGCTTTGCTGTCAAAATACCTCACATGAGACTGTGAGATGAGAGGAATTGGAAGTTTGGGCAGACCCACATCTATAGATTAAGGGGTGGGGAGGGGACAGAGAGAGGTGGGGGAGCAACATATGCCGCAGACACACACACACACACACACACACACACACACACACACACACACACACACACACACACACACACACACACACACACACACATACACACACACACATGTATGCACACACACACACACACACACACACACACACACACACACGGACTGAACGACATAAAAAGATTCATTTATACAAATCCAACGAAAACACAAACTTAAAAAACATAAAGATCTCTACATCAGCAACCCCCCCCCCTCCCCCCCTCCCCCCCCCCCCCCCCCCAAGAAGATATTCGGCCATCTGTTTCCAGTGACCGTCCATTATGTTCCTGAAGAACGAAAAAAAAACCCACCCTCATTTCCCTTCATTTCCACCCCAAAACACTGTCAGCCAAGCAAAACTCAAGGTGTGTAAACACCAGACGAGCCGTTATCGCTTTAACGGCAACTACAGCGCGCGTCTGGCAGCAAAAATAAATTGCCCCTGGAACAAAGAGCCGTTGTCTACAAGAAAAACACGAGGCTGGTAGCTATCGTTGACACCGAGATCATTGGCAAAAACACTGCGCTCTTCACACAGACAACGAGCGGGAAAGATCAAGGGAAAGAATGAGTGAAGAAGAGATGGACCCGTCTCGAAAATATTATTCTACTGCTACGCTAGCATGGTTGCCAGCCTGGTCCATAACTGATTTCACAGACCCCTTGTTGAAAAGAGACAGACAGTAGTTTGTGTGTGCATCTTCATAATACAGACAGTCTTGAGGTGTCCGATCACTCGTCTGAGATTCGGATACCATAGCTCTTCCCTTGTAAGCCATTTGGTAAGCAAAACAGACCCGCCCATGCAGGCATTTAGACAAGAAAAAGGAGCACCCTTACTCACACTCAGTGAAACATCTGTATCTGACTGCTTTCAATGCCAAATAATATTTGTGTTCCTGACTTCATTTCGTTAAGCCTGATATCAACTGGGCGAAGTCGACTTCACGGAGTTTACTTCACGAAACTCGCAGCAAGAAGCTTTGGCACTGAATTTTCGGTAAAAAGACTTTGCGAATTGTTCGCAAATTCAACTTCGGGATCACGAAAGGAAAGGCTTAACTGACACCTATGTATATCTCCAAAATATATCCAGGAAAGACAGTTCCTCTGCATAGGAAGCAGCCAAGTGTAGAGTTCTCACAAGCCAATAGTACCCAGGCGGAGGAAAAGTCTTTTACATATATATATATTATGCCTTCAACTTGATTTGAAACTAAATTAACGAAAACTGTTGTGTGTTTTTGCAGACGACAACGTGGATCAGTCCACCAACCCTCTCAACGACAGCAGGAACGTCCGCCGCGACCTCAAGGACCGCGAGATGATCGACATGCTCAACAGCGACAAGGCCAACGCCGAGTTCTTCTACATGCCGCCCGTGGACAAGCTGACCTTGGCCTTCACTTGCAACAAAACCAATTCAACACGGACTGACATCACTGTTTCGATAAGCAAAATGACACATCCAAACTCAGGGACCACACGGGCCTATATCCGAGGCTTTTCATGCTAAACTCAGGGACCACACGGGCCTATATCCGAGGCTTTTCATGCTAAACTCAGGGACCACGCGGGCCTATATCCGAGGCTTTTCGTGCTAAACTCAGGGACCACACGGGCCTATATCCGAGGCTTTTCATGCTAAACTCAGGGACCACACGGGCCTATATCCGAGGCTTTTCATGCTAAACTCAGGGACCACACGGGCCTATATCCAAGGCTTTTCATGCTATGTTCAAGATTCAGACAGATTCGGACGCCTCAAAAAGCACACATTTCAAGATGCCTTCCTTCTCTCAGAAGTGATGATGAACAAGACCTGAGATCTGCCCCCAGGCTTGACGTGGAATCACAAACATCCCTCCACTTGAACACATACCAAACGTCAAAAGTCTGGTTGCTTCTGATCAATCATTTTCACAGACTGGCACACGGCGTGCCTCTTACACAATCAATACAGCAGAATACTGCCGCTCCTCACAGAAAGCAGAAGACCTGTAAATGGTTGCTACGTGTCAAAGTGGATGGATACACTTAAAACATAATTATAAACGCCTGGACAATGTTGTCTTGGATATGATCGTTCACAAAAGGAAGCAGGTGCCTTCAATTCCACGAATTCTCACGTTTCCAAAACAATATCGGTTCAACTTCAATGTGCAAACATAAGACGAAGTCCATCTTTGGTCTTACTCGATAACTGAGAATCTGAAGATAAGGCATACACCAAGAACACACAACACAGAACTGTGGACCGGCCACTGTTACCATTCCAATGTCAAACTGACCAGTCATCAACTCTCTTTTATTCGCCGACCAGTCCTAGCTTCTCATTTATTCATGCGCCTCTTTCCCACCAAGCTGTCAAATAAAAACCAAGACAGCGTAAACAATAAAACAGAAAAGAAGCGAACAAAATCATCCTCTGTAAACAAAAGCCACGGCAATAGCGGGGTTGTGTTATGATTGAGGCGTCCCATGCATAACCCTGTAACGGGGTTACAGTAGAACCCCCAATTGTAAGACCCCCCACCCTCCCCCGTCCCGATTTATGACTTCACCTTGCTTTGTGAGATAATGTATCTATAGACATGTTCAGACTCCCTCCCTTGTACGACGTGATTTTCTTGGACTTTTTGAGGTCTTAAAAGGGGGTTCCACTGTAACATGTCCTCGCTCTTACAACACAGCGCTGTACAAAAAACTAATGGGGGGTCCCTTGCGCCCAATTAGCATTTCGGATCTGATGTGACGCACCTCGGCTGTTCGGAGTGACCCCCTGTTGCTCATTATCGATCGTCTGCTTCCCCGCTTGTCTAGGTTACTCTGAACTTGTCGGTGACGTCATTTCCATACAGTTACATACATACCCCAATTGACATTCTCTTATCCTCGTCTAACTTACTTAAAGTTGGATATAAACATACACTTTTCCCAAAAAATATATTTGTCTTGCCCGTGCTTGTCTCTGTTACGATCAACTTGCCATGACGTCACTTTACTACATTTGTACATACATTCTGATCGATATTCTCTCACCAAAGTTATATATTGAGAAAAAAATGTCAAACAGTCCACAACCTAGAAATCAAATCCTAACCTTGCCATACACGGTGTCTCCCCACTACGATTCCCCTAATCAATGTTCTGTCATTAAGCTTACTTGTGTTGCACATAGTACTTTTGAAACTGTCCACATGCAAGAAATAAAATCATAAACTTGTTGATGACGCCACATTGACACGTTTGATTGACACATACCAATATCAATAAAATTATTTTCTTGTCAAACTTATGTTCTAACGAAACCAGATCGTGTGTTATTATCAAGGTCAAACCATGAAGACATTGGAGAGATCAACGACTTTATCGATTCCTACACGGACAATTTCGGCCGCCTGTATCTATACAAACTTACCGCTACTCTAACTGATGCAGGCTGTTTTCAAGGATCAATATTGGAATACAACCACAGAACAGTCGGTGACAATGACATTCAACATTTCATAACCGAACAAAACAAAGAATGATGCTCACCTCCCATGTTGACGAGAGCAGAAGACGAAACGGGACACTGACGAACACACTCACAGAGGGCGAGAATCAAGGCCCTGAACTATTCACAACAGCAGCTAGGCTCGGACCAAAGAGCGAAAAGTGCCACTTCCAGTCAACTGGCCAGCTACAG
The DNA here is from genome assembly GCF_037325665.1 of Littorina saxatilis. Taxonomy (NCBI): domain Eukaryota; kingdom Metazoa; phylum Mollusca; class Gastropoda; order Littorinimorpha; family Littorinidae; genus Littorina; species Littorina saxatilis. The sequence continues at coordinate 3,964,047 of NC_090250.1, read as the reverse complement.
CAACTGCACGAAATTGTAGCCTCCCAATCGTGTCTGGTGTCAGCAGCCAGTGAACTCGCCTCTTCAACACAACCCCTCACTCAGCATCCTCCGTCGCTTCTTTCCGCCCGCACACACACACCCTACCCCTCTTTGTGTGAGAGAGACTGAGAAAGTCTGGCTTCGGTTCCAGTTCCGACATAAATTGAGGGCCGTTTAGTCCGTTTTAGCGAGTGTCGGGGCTTGATAGACTTCAGTGCGAGTCGGAGCTGCTTTGTGTGGGAAGCTAAAGCCCCCCCGTCCAAAGAATCTGTGCCTGTCTCGTTGCCTCGTTGCCTTATTATTGCCTAGCTTTGCCTAGGCGACCCCCCTGAAACTTTCAACACCGCTCTACCTCGCTGTAGCGTGACCAGGCACGTCACACTCTGTAATCCCCCCGGGCTGATGTTGTCTGCTTGCCTTGCTCTTGGTGACAGCTGCTGCTGCAGCCACTGGTCTTTTTTGAGGTTTCTAGCTTCAGGCCCTCCCGTTTTTAACACCCCCACCACCCCCTTCCCTCACAGTGCAGTGCAACTTACAGCCGCAAAATGCTTGCTTCTGTGTCTTTCCCCTTGCTAAATAAACCTTGAATTTAGCATGTTCAAACCAAAAAACTGCAGTCGAGTCATGGAGTTGTAAGTGCGAAACGTTGTATGATAACTGTTCGGTGCTTTTCTTTCTTTATTTGGTGTTTAACGTCGTTTTCAACCGTTCAAGGTTATATCGCGACGGAACTGTTCAGTGCTGCACAGACTGCAAAACAAGCTGGCTTGTGTCTTTTCCGTTGCACACTAAACCTTGAATTTATTTGACATGCTACATTCGGGCCCTGGAGAGTCATGACTTCCTGTTTTAGCCGCAGCACCACCCACCCCCATCCCCACCCCCACCCCTTTCCCTCCCCCTGCCACTGTTGCAATGTAGTGTAAATACAACTGCACAAGTTGTGACCTCTTGCACAATAATTAACCTTCAATTTCGGATATTGTATCGGGTCCCAGGAGAGTCTTGACATTCCCTTTGTACTATGCCCCCCCCCCCCCCCCCCCCCGTCTTATTGCGATGCAATGCAATATACAACCTATGTGTTCCCCTTGCACAATAAAACTTGAATTCTGCATGTCGTTTTCCAGCCCATGGGAAAGTTTCTCTTTTCCTTGTCAGTGAACAGCACTTAAACACTGCAATAAACCTTTCTGCAAGCCCCCTTTTTCCTCTTCAGTGTACAGATAGTCAAACAGCTAAAACTGCGATCATTGGATTAAGCTATCGCGCTAGCCATTGTCAAAACTGGTATTTGTTTGCAAGTGAGAATCCTGCCTATCATAGAAAACGGACAAGTTTGTCAGACCTGTCACCATCCAGTCAAACAAAACCTAAAACACAGCGTTAATAACACAGTGTGGGAAAAAAACAGTCGAACAAAAAAAATCTGCCAAAACTGAGGTATGACCAGTTGACCTTAGTTTGTGTATGTCAAGATTTTTCCCCCAGTAAAAAAAATGGAAAATGTTGGTTCAACGCGAACCCATGGGAATTGCAACTGCAAGAGGGCGCATGCATGCAAACTGTTCTCCCTCCTGTCCGACTTAGTCAGCAGTGTGTGTGATCATGACTCAGTGCTGGCTGTGTTGACTGTACCGTGCCTCAAAGACAGTGACTTTACGTTGGGGAATACCTGTGCAACCTAAAAGCCAGCTGTTCCGTTAGCACCGGGCTTGAAGACGGGAACGGTGGGTAATGAGAAAAAAGCTAGGGAAGAGGTGTCCGGGAAGGGGAAGGAGAAGTGGGAGAAGGGGAGGGGGGGGTGTCATGCAGGTGGAGAAAGGTTGTGCATGGAAAGGTGTGGTTGTTGGAGAGGGGGAGGGGGAAGAGAAGCAAAATACAGCCAGACTTCAAAGTTTCACAAACTGAGCAGAAATCGCAGTAAAGGTTCTAAAAGCAGCATTGAACAGAATGACAAAGTAATACTTTGAACAAAAGCCGGTGACTGAGAATCTCAATCCTGGCAACGGTCCAACTAAACGGTATTGCCAAATGAAAAACTAATACTAAGGTACCAAATACTGCTAAACGCAATCAAATCTGTTCGGATTGACCGCTTGCTGATTTCATTTCCAGTATTTTGAGATTTTTACCTGTAATTAAACTGCCGTAAATGTTCGGTCTAACATGTTCATTGAGAAAAGGGATATCCCACTTCAGAGTTGCGTGCACAACCCCTTCTAAAAAGCATTGTCCACTTCACCACTGTCTTCTTTACCCACTGAACGACGTCTGAACATCTGTGAGGGCAATTATCATCTTCTCTCTCTCTCTTCAAGCACCACCCCTCCACGTGCCCCTATCCTCTCTGCCTTCTTCAGCTCGCCACAGCTCCTTCAGAACACAACCATACAACCATCTTCCATATTCACACCTACACCCCCCCCCCCCCCACCACCCTTCGTCTCACCTTCGCCTAAGACCCCCCCACCCCACCCCACCCCCACCCCCACCCCCACCCCCTTGCACTCCTCTTCTCAGCCCATTTAGTTACCACCCCCAATACCAACTTCCACATCCCAAAACTGACAAAGGTGCTAGAAGTTGAGTGCAGACAATTGTTGCACCCCCCCCCCCCCCCTCCACCCTTTTCAGGATCCACTCTCCCTCCCCTTTTCCCTTTCTCAGCCCCTTCAGGGCACCACCCCCATAACCATCTTTCACATTCCCAAACAAAGGTGCTAAAAGTTGAGTGCAGACAACTGTTGCACCCCTCTCCCTCCATCCGTTTCAGGACCCCCCCCCCACCCCCCACCCTACCTCCCTATCTAAGCCCCTTCAGGGTACCACCCCCATAACCATCGTTCACATTCCCAAACAAAGGTGCTTGAAGTTGAAGGCAGGAAGGTAGGTAAACAAACACAGGAAACGTGGACTCTGACTTTATTGACGAGAAGATGAATGTGTCGGGGCTGGGGATCGGGACAAGACACGGGGGAAGGGAGGGGTTGGGGGGGGGGGGGGTTAGCGCCTTGGATAATCACTGACAGGTGAGCGCTTGGGGAAAGCTGAGAGAAAGCCGCTTAATTAGCTAATTAGTTTGCACTTCACCAGTCCGTGACTGTTCTCCCAAGAGAGAAAAAGGCCACGTGTGCAGTATACTTCAGGTTCTTCTTCGAAAGTCGTCTCACTAAGCAATGGACAACAACACAGACTCGGAATAAGAAACTGATAATCACAATTGCACTTCACCTAATCAACCTAGTCACAAAAACTTCTGCAGGAATATCAAGTCAATATCCAACTTGCTAAGTAATAAACAACAGAGAGGGTAAGAAATTCATCGTCATCTTCACTTCGTCTGCTCAAAGTCAAAACACAATTCTGCTGAAAATTCAGTTGTAACTAGTTCGATTTTCAGACTACAGTGTCAACAACATCAGCAATGATTAAAAAAACAACTTGATTCAGATCATTATCTTCTCTCAACCTGATCGAATTATAAATTGCTGCTGGAAATTCATGTTTTACTTTGTTAGCAGTTTGACTTCGAGCTGACAGCAATGTCATCAACAGCTATGCCGGCTGCACCAAAGTTCAACCGACACAGTGGGAGCGTGCGATCAATCATGCAAAGCAAAGCTGGGCACGTTGTTTTCACAAAAAGGTTACTCTGTGTAGCATTCGACAGTTCAAACAAAGATATTCTGGGCTACGCTGAAATATGCTTTGGTTCAAACGTGTTTCGTGCTTTTTAGGTAGATTATTTTGTGTCCTAAATTCAGACGACTTGGTGGTGTTTTTTAGTGGAGATTGGTTTGAAGAAAGCAACACAGATAACAACTAAGGTTACTACTCTGTGTAGCATTCGACACTTCAAACTCGTTGTGTGCCTGTGTGTCCTGAATCCAATCGACATTTTAGTTGCTGACGAAGAAACTTTTGCAGAAAAACAATAAAACCAACAACAACAACAACAACAACAACAATGCTGCCTGCACATACCGCGCTGCAGCAGCTTGTAATAATAATTCGACATAGATAACTGAACGGTGGCATACAGCGATACTAAGCAGCGAATATATATGTCACCTAAAACTGACTCCTCGAAACGTATAAAAAATCTCTCTCTCTCTCTCTCTCTCTCTCTCTCTCTCTCTCTCTCTCTCTCTCTCTCATCTCTCTCTCTCTCTCTCTCTCTCTCTCTCTCTCTCTCTCTCTCTCTCTCTCTCTCTCTCTCTCTCTCTCTCTCTCTCTCTCTCTCTCTGAGGCCATTACCCCAGCATTACCCTTGCCCTCCTCCTTGAAAAACCCTTCTCTCAGTTCTTCTAAACCGCGCAAACACTATTAATACCTACACCCTTCACTTTCACATTCCTGCCCCCCCCCCTCCACACCCCTTGCCCTTTCTCTGCTTTGCTCAATGGACGCATCTCACTGATTGTTGCAGTAACGCTCAACTACTACTGTAATACCTGAACCCTTCACTTTCACCCCCCCCCCCCCCCCCCCCCCCCCATCCACACCCCTTGCCCTTTCTCTGCTTTGCTCAATGGACGCATCTCACTGATTGTTGCAGTAACGCTCAACTACTACAGTAATACCTGAACCCTTCACTTTCACCCCCACCCCCCCCCCCCCACCCCCAGATTTGCTACATGGGCGCATTTTACTGCTTGTTAAAGCGAAAGCGCAATCAATGACCACAACTACCTGGACCCTTTACTTCAACCCCACCCCCGTCTCCGGTGAACCCCCTGCGCCGCCCAATGGTGCATGTAACAGAAGTTGTTCGAGCTGAGCGCAAAGAATACTACACAAGACAAAAAAACGTTTTAAGACACACACACACACACACACACACACACACACCATTAAGATTTCTCCCTTGTTTCGATCCCAGACATTCAGTTATATAAATGTAACGCCAAGACTCCCTCCATTTTAAAACTGTTTTTCTCACATTTTGGTAGATGGGGGGCTGTCCACTGTAATACCTTCACTCTTTCCTAACTTGGCTCGCGAAGCGCATTTTACCGATTGTTCTAGCAAAACCACAAACATTACTAATACCTATACATACACTCAACTTTCACATTCTTCCCTCTGCGAAGCTTTGTTCGTTTTACCGATGATTATGGCTGGTAAGTTTCCAGTTTCACCTAGGCGAGGCCCAGATGGCTGAGGGTTTGGCAGCACAATCAGAGAGGGAAGACAAGCGAGAGGTTGCAGTCTACGTAAAGTAAATGTCAGCCCAAGGCCTTCTCTGACCTCCCCGCAATATGCAGCGCAACGGTGCCAGCTGAGCGCTCAAACTGTGACCTCCTCTCTCAGTCTGAGTCTTATGTCGATGCATTAATATGCATGACATGCAGCAATTAATTCAGGAGTTTTAGTCGAAGGTCTCTCTCTCTCTCTCTCTCTCTCTCTCTCTCTCTCTCTCTCTCTCTCTCTCTCTCTCTCTCTCTCTCTCTCTCTCTCTCTGTATATGTTCCAAGGACAGGTTGGAAGATTAGGCTAAGCCTAAAACCGTTATCCTTATGTAATAAAGTTCTGAGTTCTGAGTTCTGAGCTCTCTCTCTCTCTCTCTCTCTCTCTCTCTCTCTCTCTCTCTCTCTCTCTCTCTCTCTCTCTCTCTCTCTCTCAGATTGTAAAAAAAAGGCGTAGCCTTAAATCATAATCCTTGTTAAATAAAGTTCAATTCAATTCAATTCTCTCTCTCCTCTCTCCTCTCCTCTCCTCTCTCTCTCTCTCTCTCTCTCTCTCTCTCTCTCTCTCTCTCTCTCTCTCTCTCTCTCTCTCTTAACTTTTCCCTTTGTTCTTCCAAACGGCAAACACTACTAATACAAATCCCCCCCCCCCCCCCTTCTCTGCTTTCTCGAATTTATAGATAATAGAGGCATTAAAAGGAGCGGCTCCACTGTCAAGTGTTTTGCAAGTATGCCCTACAGAACTGAAAAACGAGGCCGTAAGGCAAACCATTTAAAACACACGTGCAAGCTTTTTTCTCTCTCTCGCTCTCATTTGACAACTGTATATATTCCAGTCAGCCAAACAGCCGTGTGATGTCTACACTGACAACAGGTGGTGCACTGACAGTTATGTATTGAATGCATAATGATGATGTTATTTTATAAGTATTGAGTGTAGAATGCCATTTTAGGACACTGACATGAACAGCTGTGTCGGCATCGATCCCGTCTTGTTCACCATACAAAAAAAATGGTTCAATAAACACCACCTCGTTATTACCCAGTTTGGTAAATAGGTCAAACGCAACAAAACACGCGCGCGCACATACACATATATATATATAATTATATACACACACACACACATACAACATCACCTCATTATTATTATTTTGCCGAAGTAGGTCAACAAGAAAAACATAATAATCCACAAAACTGACAATAATGGTATTTTTCCACCACAATCGCAACACGCAGTGTGTGTTCTGTTAATTGAACCTACCGCCCTCCAATTTCGTTTTGCGTGCTGCGGATAACCTGGTACCTGTTATCCATCTCGCCATTAAACTCGGTCCAAACGCAAGCGACAGGCGGCTCGTTTTGTCACACCAGGTCTTACACAACGCAAAATAGTCCTTTTCCGACACAATTGCAAAATGTGGTGTCTGTTCTGTTAATTGGACCACAGGCGCGTGGCACGAAAGGGGAGGAGGGGGGGTGTGTGCAGGGGGGGCGAGGGCGGTAGCTTGCTTCAAGTCTTGTATCAGAAGGCAGAAGGAGCGCCCCCCCCCCCCCCCCCAAAAAAAAAGTCACGTGCCTGCGAACTGAACCAGAGTGAACCTACATCCCGCCTAATCCTTTCTGTGAGGTTCAGAGACTAGCGCCTGTGAAGGTGCGGTGTTAGTTTATATAGACTCTGAGGATAACTGTTGGTTTCCGGTGAGTTAGAATTTCGATTGATGCTTCTGGGGTCGGGGTTGGGTATGAGATGAGGTGCATTTCATCGTTGCATAGCTTCTGCAGCATATAAACAACACAGTAGTGTATGATAATGTTTAAAAAAGAATGTTAAAAAATAAGGGGCAAGCTTCAAACGGCTCGTTTTGCCGCACCAGGTCGAAAGAGGCGAACCTGGCAAAAGTCCTTTTCCGCTTCAATTGCAAAATGAGGTGTCTGTTAGGCACGGGCATATTGAACTGGATGAGGGGGAGGTGGTGAGCTGTGGTTCTGTTCATTGAACTGGATGAGGGGGAGGTGGTGAGCTGTGGTTCTGTTCATTGAACTGGATGAGGGGGAGGTGGTGAGCTGTGGTTCTGTTCATTGAACTGGATGAGGGGGAGGTGGTGAGCTGTGGTTCTGTTCATTGAACTGGATGAGGGGGAGGTGGTGAGCTGTGGTTCTGTTCATTGAACTGGATGAGGGGGAGGTGGTGAGCTGTGGTTCTGTTCATTGAACTGGATGAGGGGGAGGTGGTGAGCTGTGGTTCTGTTCATTGAACTGGATGAGGGGGAGGTGGTGAGCTGTGGTTCTGTTCATTGAACTGGATGAGGGGGAGGTGGTGAGCTGTGGTTCTGTTCATTGAACTGGATGAGGGGGAGGTGGTGAGCTGTGGTTCTGTTCATTGATCCACAGGGGCACCTGATATTCAGATTTGAAAGGGGGGATGTGACAGCTCTCCTCCGGCCATTTATTATAAAGAAGCAGGACAGGTCCCCTGCCACAACCCACCCACCTAGTGTACCAAATTGAACATACCCCCTCGCTTCCTTTCTGTTAGTTTCAGAGAACCTGGTTCGTGTGAAGATGTCTTCAATGTGTTGCCGTGTGTTTGTCTGAGCTCTGAGTTTAGCTGTCAGCTTCCGGTGAGTTAGCATCTTGATGGATGGTTCTGGGGTCGCGGTTTTGGTGGTGGGGTGGGGGTTGAGATGCACTTGATCAATGCACTGATTGGGTGCGGGACGGTTCACTAATTTTCTTCTGGCGAGGCTGTTTGTTTATCATCTCATTGAGATGGTTATCTCTGTCAGATGATTTGTACCAGAAACTGACACAGCACGTCATTACCTTGACTAATTGATTGCTTTTATTCTCAAGTTTGTTTCTGTTTGTCAAATGGCCTACATTGCTTATTTAGCAAAGTGTGTTTCTGTTTGTCAAATGGCCTACATTGCTTATTTAGCAAAGTGTGTTTCTGTTTGTCAAATGGCCTACATTGCTTATTTAGCAAAGTGTGTTTCTATTTGTCAAATGGCCTACATTGCTTATTTAGCAAAGTGTGTTTCTGTTTGTCAAATGGCCTACATTGCTAATTTAGCAAAGTTTGTTTCTGTTTGTCAAATGGCCTACATTGCTTATTTAGCAAAGTGTGTTTCTATTTGTCAAATGGCCTACATTGCTTATTTAGCAAAGTGTGTTTCTGTTTGTCAAATGGCCTACATTGCTAATTTAGCAAAGTTTGTTTCTGTTTGTCAAATGGCCTACATTGCTTATTTAGCAAAGTGTGTTTCTGTTTGTCAAATGGCCAACATTGCTTATTTAGCAAAGTGTGTTTCTGTTTGTCAAATGGCCTACATTGCTAATTTAGCAAAGTGTGTTTCTGTTTGTCAAATGGCCTACATTGCTTATTTAGCAAAGTTTGTTTCTGTGCTGCATTTATCAAATAATCGCAATAGCACCTCAGCCTGGCATGACAGCCTGGACAACCCTGAGGACTGGGTGGCCGAGTGGTAACGCACTTGCGCTCGGAAGCGAGAGGTTGCGAGTTCGACCCTGGGTCAGGGCGTTAGCAATTTTCTCCCCCCTTTTCTAACCTAGGTGGTGGGTTCAAGTGCTAGTCTTTCGGATGAGACGAAAAACCGAGGTCCCTTCGTGTACACTACATTGGGGTGTGCACGTTAAAGATCCCACGATTGACAAAAGGGTCTTTCCTGGCAAAATTGTATAGGCATAGCCTGATAAAATGTCCACCAAAATACCCGTGTGACTTGGAATAATAGGCCGTGAAAAGTGGGATATGCGCCGAAATGGCTGCGATCTGCTGGCCGATGTGAATGCGTGATGTATTGTGTAAAAAAATTCCATCTCACACGGCATAAATAATTCCCTGCGCCTTGAATATGTGCGCGATATAAATTGCATAAAATAGAAATAAAAAAATAAAAAAATAAATCCCTGCGCTTAGAACTGTACCCACGGAATACGCGCGATATAAGCCTCATATTGATTGATTGATTGATTGAACCCTGCACTAGGGAAAAAATGCAAAAACGAAGGTTGCGTTCAAAGCTTCGATGCCCCCGGGCCCCCTCAGGCTTCTAAGACAAAATTAAGTTCAACAAGTACAATCATTGATTAAATCAACGTCAGATAATACACAATGAAAATCAGCGAGCAGGGGAAAATGCTGGCAATAATGCACGCAGAGCAAACGCATGCTGAGCTTGCGGTTGCATGGGACGAAAGCAGTTATTCCCCTTCAATGCTTCAACGGCCTGCAGCCAGCTTTTGCAAATTGCTTCGAGTCGATTATGATCAGCATTGAGTCGTTGAACTAACTCTCTGTCTCTCTCTGTCTGTCTCTCTGTCTCTCTCTGTCTCTCTCTCTCTCTCTCTCTCTCTCTCTCTCTCTCTCTCTCACGGCACACACACACACACGTTCTGTTTCGCTCTGGTTCCTCCTGTCTACCTATTCCCACCAACCACTTCTCCCTCTCTCTCTCTCCCTCCCTCTCATGTAAAAACACGACTCTAAACACAAGAAGAGGATCCGCACCTCGTGAGACAATGGAGGGGGCGTGTTCGGGGCGGGGGTGTTTGGGGGCGGTGAGGGGGGGGGGGGGGGAGAAGGGGATAAACCGACAAAAGTACCACCAGCGCCAGCTGCATTGACGCGATCAAGCAACAACTCACTTATTTAGAACACAAATGATCTTACACGACGGACAGACTTGACATTTCAGTTTCCGCACCTTTAATGACAAGTTTGGCCGCATTGACCGTGTTCCAGACAAGCCGTCAACATTGTGCGATGCCTGAAACAGCTCAGATCAATATGCGTGCACATCCCTGACTGACTTGCTCTGGTTCGATCCGGTCGGAGCCTGCATGGCATTGGCTGCGCAATAAGGGTTGTTTTCATGTCGGTTTTGTGGCGATGTTTGGTGCTGAAGGTTGGGGTTTCGGCACGATTGACATGCAATGGGGCGTGATTGTCAGCTTGTGTGTGTGCGTGTGTGGGGGGGGGGGGAGAGTGTTTGTGTGGGTGTGTCCGTGGGTCTCTCTCTCTCTCTCTCTCTCTCTCTCTCTCTCTCTCTCTCTCTCTCTCTCTCCTCTCCTCTCTCTCTCTCTCTCCTCTCCTCTCCCTCTCTCTCCTCTCTCTCCCCTCTCCTCTCTCTCTCTCTCTCTCTCTCTCTCTCTCTCTCTCTCTCTCTCTCTCTCTCTCTCTCTCTCTCTCTCTCTCTCTCTCTCTCTCTCTCTCTCTCTCTCTCTCAGGACAGAGAGACATGAGTGAAGTGCGACAGAGACTGGATTTTGTGCTGATGCTTACTGTCCTTTTCCAAACGTTTTGCTGTTGTAAATGCCTGTTTCCACAGTCGTCATGTCGACTGTCATTACGATGATGATGATTTATTTTATTATGATTAATATTACAATGATTATTTTTCATGATGCATGAATGATGAAAATGTGTACACCCCGAATTGAAATGGGCCCAAGGCCCAATCAATAAACCATCCAGACTCCAGACTCCAGACTCTCTCTCTCTCTCTCTCTCTCTCTCTCTCTCTCTCTCTCTCTCTCTCTCTCTCTCTCTCTCTCTCATTCGAATACTTCATCTTCCAGCTTGGTTTCGATGTTTCGGTACCGCCTGAACTGTCGCTATAGTTTATACATCCCGATCGGTGTCTGGTTTGATATCAAACCCAATACTGTTTAAATCTCTATACAGCCGTGATATTATGCTTCTTCTTTTCTTTTCTTTCTTTTCCCTTTGTTCTTCGTTCGTCTTTATCGTAAAGTTGTTGGTCTGTTTCTGTGTTTTCCTTTACGTTTGCAGTTTTGATTGCATTCGGTTGCTCTTGTGTTTGTTCATTTTCTCAGTCTGAACTCAGAACACAGTGTCGTGACAAATGCAAAAAAAATTCAATATTCCCCGTCCCACAATGAGGCAGGAAATTGACAAATAAACCAATACCTTCATCACAAAGATCAGTCAGACCTCAATCAAAAATTACAAAACAAAACCAAAAAACATCAAAACCGTGGAAGGTTGATTGCAGAGAAAGGGCTATGAATCATCCAGTCAATCTATGGGTCGTAGCAACAGCAAAGTGAAAACTATCGATGCTTCTCGTGCAGGCTGTGCTTGCTCATTCCGGCACTTCATCGTTCTGATGATCAGACGGCAAGGCACGGCACGATACTCTCAGCACACACAACTAAGCTCTTGCCTGCGCGAGGAACTGCACAATTTATTCTTTTTAATAGAATCATACAATGAATGCGACACACTAAACACACAGACCTAAGCTCTTGTCTGAACGAGGAACTGCACAATTAGTTTATCTTTTTAAAGAATCATACAATCAATGCGATAGTGTCCACAAACAATTCCATTTCTGATCCTACAGGCATTTGATTTTCGTCATTTTGATCATTCAGTATCGAAGATGCAAACTCCTTTTCAGTTCATTTTCTCATAATCAGTTGCCTGTCCGTCCACTTCATATAGGCCACTAAGTTGACATTCTAGTGAATGTTTTGTTCTGTCAATGATAAAATAACTCACTATGCAACATATCGATTTTTCATTTAAACAGTTCATACCATCAAAACCTGAGGCTAAAGCCTGATATTATTATTTGGCGAAATCGATTTCGCGCAGTCTACGTCATGAAACTCGTTTCCCGAAAGTTTAGCACTGACTTTTCGGTAAAAAATCTTCGTGAAGTCAACACACGCCCGTATTCCTGTTCCGGCGCCCTGCTCATCAACCCACATTCTTGTTTGACGCACTTTTACCTACTCTTTCTTTTCTTATTCATCAGTCGCGATTTACGCCAGAAGCTGTCAGATTCAATTAAATGCTTGAACTACCGGTAACAAGATAAAGCCAATGGCAAAAACTGAGGATCCGTGGCGAAGTGCCAACGAGAGAGAAAAAGAGATGCGGGATAAAAGAGAAGGTGGTGTAAGCGGAGTGGGGTGGGGGGTGGAAGGGTGATCATGGAAAGCTCGTAGGAGGGCGGGGGTCAGGAGGCAGGGGAGATGGAGGAGGGGGAGTTAGGGGGGTATTGGAATCTAGCAGGCGGGCAGCATCTAATCGGTGATTAACTGGCCGCCAGCCGGCCACTCTTGTGGTCTCGTGGCAACAAATGGCGGACATCATTTCTCACCGCCGGCAGCAAATGGGGGGATAACTAGTAACTCACATAAGCTGCAAAATATGGTGGCACAAGTGGAGCTCTCCCTTTCCCACGAAGACCGAACGGAAAAAGAAACACTTGAAAGCAGGTAAAAGCAAAACCATCTGGCACGTGCTGCTCGATGGAACAGCCACAGACTGACCGGAAAGCATGGACCATTTCGAACAAACTTGAAAAGAAGGTATCATATAATCAAAGGGAAGGAAGCGCTCTAAATGCAGACGACATGTGTGAGAATTATGCGGAACCAATCTCCTGGCACCTGAGAGAATAACAAGCGTTGAAATGGTCAAGCGTCTTGTCTAACTCTTTCAACCTCTGAAAAAGAAAAAGAAAAAAAAGACGGAAAAAAAAGAAAGAAAAGAAAGAAAAAAAAAGAAAACAAAAAAGAACCAAGCCCGACTCGGTGAAATCGAGTCAAACAAAGTATGACCGTTGAAATACAGTACTGCACTGTCAGAATAAAAATACCGGAAACCTGTTAGGCTATTCTGAACCAAATAAAAAACGAAAACAGAAAAGCAAATCTGGCCATGAACTTGCAAATATTTTCAGGAAAAAAAATGAAAGTAATAAAGCTCCATGCCACTTCCGGTACTCCGACACTAACGGTCAACACTGTCCCATCTTCAAGCCGAACGATTTTCCATTTAGTCTTGGCAATGGCCCTGAAAAGCTTGGACTTAATTGTTCTTGCAGTTCCTCCAGTGACAGAAGCAGCAGATGATGGGCTCTCCTTGATAGCTCATTGGGCGAGGATCCCCAGTGGGAGCCCTGCCCATCACTCACAGTGAATGAAAACCCTTCATCCCGAACCCCAGGGACTACCCTACCCCATAGGAGTTCCGGGTCGGTGACAGTAAAAGGTGATTTTATCCACAGGTGTACACTCACACAGGTGTACACTCACACAGGTGTACACTCACACAGGCCAATATCTCACAGCGCTACCATGCTGTGTTTTGCTGATGGAGAGCGTGAAGTGTCTAAGGGTTCCAAACTGAAACAGTAAACGACTATAGGTTTGGTGTATCTGAAAAGTACTTTCGAAGAAGTAATCGCATGCTGCTCGCTTTAAATGCTAAGAGAGTAAAAGAGGTCACTACACGTAAGAGACAGCGCTTTGCACGTCATACGTACAGGCAGCCGAAACAGAAAGACGGAATCGAAGCCGGCAGAAAGAATAACTGACAGACTTTAAAATGGGTGATATGGAGCAGCACAGAGCAGCCACAGGCCTTAAGTGGGGACAGATGATACTAAATGATGCTTTGTAGAATAAGATGGCTGGCTACCCTTGCTTAACTACACGATCCAAAACTCTCATCGGTACAATGTGTCCAAGTCACACAAACGTAACAATGGTCAGCGCTTTAACCAACTCAGTTGTCTGTGAAGTAATCGCAAAGTCCCATCTTCGTTTTTAAAACTGAACTAAATACGAAAAGACGTTCAACCAACAACATAACACACCACCCTCTACAAACACTTCTCTTCTTTGAACACACACACACACACACACACACACACACACACACACACACACACACACACACACAACCCAATACACACACACACACACACACACACAACCCAATACACACACACACACACACACACACACATACACACACACACACACACACACACACACACACACACACGCACGCACACACACACACACACAAACACACACCTGACACTCCCCACCCCCACACACACACACACACACACACACACACACACACACACACACACACACACACACACACACACACACACCCACAACAACACCGTACTCACGTTTCTTATCCGAGACAAACACACCAGACGTAGAAGCCCCATCTGCGCCGTCCGCCAGACTTAGATCCGTACAGCTTCCAGTCCCCTGGCTCACAGTAGAGCAGTTCTCCAGCGTCTCTTGGCGATCCATGGACACTCTGCCTTTCGGATGGGACAACGGGGGCTTCCTTGACAACGTATTCCTCGAGGCAGAGCCCTTTGAGTTCCCACCAACATCGTGAAGGTTACCGGCCACAGTATTTCTCCTCGTCGCATAGCCCTTGGGGTTCCCAACATCGAGAGGGTTTCCGGACAGAGAACTCCTTGAAACAGAACCCCTAGGGTTCACACCATCGTGTGGGTTCCCGGGGTTCGAGTTGTTGGGGCTTTCTTGGGGCTTGGGTTTGGGAGGCGGCGCTGCAATGTTAAGCTTGCTCTTAATGTTGCTGAAGTCTGGTTTGGGGTGTTTGACTAGTTTCATCTTGGGCTTGGCTGGTGCTTCCTCCTTCTTCGGGCTCTCCTTTCTGGGTGGAGCGTTGGGGTTCGGGGTGGCCGGGGTACTGAGGTAGACCGCCAGCTGGCTTTTGATTTCCGCCTTGGGTTTGGGTTTGATGGTGTCTTTGCTGTGCTCTATCTGCGACATGATGTTCCCCCACTTGCTTTTCACCACCGTGCGTTTCACCTTTGGTTTTTCCTCCTTCACGCGCGGCGCTCTCTTCTCTCTCTTCTCCTCCACGCTATTATTATCGCCCTTTGACTTATCAGCCACATTGCTCGAGCTATTGTCTTGGTTCTTGCCTTCCCCTTTGTTGTTCTTATTCAACTTTTTCTTGCCTTTCCCTTCGCTCTTTTTCTCTCTGGCCGGGGGAAGAGGCGCGTTGATATAGTCTGCTAGACGGGAAGACGCTTTCTTGATCGCTTTCTTGTGTTCAGCCACTATCTTCTTGTCCTCGCCCGGGCTGGTGGGTGATTTCTTCTTTTTCTGACTAGACTTTTTGACTTTTCCCCCTCCCTCGGTAGTTCCTGCCTGGTCGGGCCCTTTGGATGAAGTTGCGGACTCTGATTTCCCAGCTGTTTGTTGTGACGCTAAGGGGAGGGCAGGGTCCGCGCTTTCTGTCATCTCACTGCCCACCACTACGCCGCTACCCGCCATGTCTCCACCCAGTGACGTATCATGCGATGCTGACGTCACAGCGGCAGTCTTGGCGGAGGTGAGTTGGCCACCAAGGGGGGCAACTCTGTCAGCTTCGATCCTGTCGTCTTCCGGTCTGTCGTCGGCCACGTCGTCGTCGTCGTCTGTCTCTTCTTCTTCTTCCGACGACGTCTCCTCCTCTTCCTCGCTGGTCTCTTCCTCCTCCTCGTCTTCCTCATCTTCTTCTTCCTGGAAAAAGAAATAAAAATATAAAGAGATCAATCAGCGTAAATCCTCTTCCTTCTTGTAACTTGCCAATGGAAAATATTACCTTTCATCACTTGACTTATCCCGTTTTCGTTTCCTCATCTTGTAAGTGGATAGAAATACCTTGTTAACTTTCAACACCAAAAGAAACCATTCTCCTGACAGGTTCTCCAATTTATCAAAAGACTTATTTTATTCTGAGAAAATGTCAGAGGTTTCACAGTCAGTGTTAACAAGAGCTCATACTTGTTCTAATCGTACCTTTTATAAGGAACCTAATTACGCGTTGAACACACGTAGAGTTCCACTGAGTGTTTTCGCAGCTGAAAAAAGAGGTCGAGGATAGTTTACATTCTGCTGCTTCTGTGAAGTGATTACTTAACAGAATAATTAATTTCGGAAATTGTGCTTTTCAGTCGCCATTTTGTATTCCCTCGGGGTTCCAGACCTTAGTCTCATATTCCGCTGATTTGTATTCAGTTGCACGAAATAATATATGGCGCAAGTACATGAAGTATTAACACAAGTTGTAATGGTTGTTGTTGTTGTTGTTGTTTGTTGTTTGTTGTTGTTGTTGTTGTTGTTTTACTTTTGAAATCCTAACATTATTTACCTCGCTTTCTTCTGTCTCCTCGTGGCAAGCTGTCTTCTCGGCCTCGTCCCTGAAAGCCATTCATCATGATCAGTGGTGATAACATCAACAGAACAGGGGATGGGTCAATCTGTCAATTTGTCATTGTGTCAATGGGCCATTCTGTCAATCAGTAAATCAGTCCGTGAGTCACTCAAAGGCAACGCAGGGCTCAGTCAGTCCTTTCGTCTTGGCATAAGGTTGAATTCATATTAAATGTTAGACATTACTGGGTCAGTCAGGTAATTTGTCAAACGCTGGAGTCAGTCATTTAGTCGATCAATGTCAGTTGTCACCGTAAAAATCACACACACACACACACACACACACACACACACACACACACACACACACACACACACACACACACACACACACACAAATGCATGTATACATGCCCGCACACACACACATGAGAGAGAGAGAGAGAGAGAGAGAGAGAGAGAGAGAGAGACAGACAGACAGACAGACAGACAGACAGACTTACAGACAGACAGACAGACAGACAGACAGACAGACAGACAGGCAGAGACAGACATACAAACAGACAGACACACTCACACATACACAGACACACAGACACAGAGAGAGAGAAAGACATACAGGTATATTATGCAGACATAGACGGGGACAGATGGACACAAGAGAGAAGGGCAGAGAGAGAGACCGAGACCCAGACAGACAGACAGACTGACAAACAGACAGACAGAGGCCGGGAGGGAAACTGAGAATGGTGAGACTCTTACAACACTTACACATCAGAGGGCTCTGTCTCGGTATCAACCATGGTGTTGCCCACATCGCTGCAAATGTCAGAGTCTGTTTCCACCTCCTGCACGGGCTCCTCTGACAAGCCTGCAACACAGTGCTAGCACGTGAAACACACTGCACAACACACGGAACACGTCTGTGCTATTTTCTTTGTCATAATCTTTACATCACACACAACACACGGAATAAATTTGTGTTATTTTCTTTGTCATAATCTGAAAATCATACAAAGCACGGAACATTTGTGTGCTTGTTTTCTTTGTCATAATTTTAACATTACACACAACACACTGAACACGTCTGTGCTATTTTCTTTGTCATAATCTAAACATACAGTAACTATCTGTTGTCTTCTTTGTGAAAATCTTAGTTTCCTTCAACGAAATCTGAGCACACAATAACATGTATTGCTTGTAGTTTCTCCAGTATAGTTGTAAACGATTCTCTTTGCTGGATATTTTACAAAATACAAATAATACAAAGTTTGATATCATCCTCATCATCTTTATCATAAGGTGTAATTATGAGTTTCAACATGAAAAATCGCTTTCGACAAACTCTCAAAATCTGCTTATGAATGAATAGTTACGTTTCATTGGTGTTCTATCACATTATATTTATAACAACAATTTGCACCAACCAGCACTATGAGCGTAACATCTTCCGGCAGTTTACTGATTAGTATCTATTCAAAATCTAGACACTCCTTAGTGAAATCATAAGAATACTGATTTACAACAGAAACTGAACCGAAATTCTGAAACAAACACAAAGTAGACAACATTTTCTTGAGAATACACCAAAATAGGCACGTCAAAAAGGCACAAAAAAGAAAACAAAACACACCTAAAATGTACATTCTGCATAAAATAAAACATCAACATGCTCTGACGTTGCAAAAGGAGTCAAACAATACATTATATTCTCCTATGCCTCACTAAATATTCATATTTTGTGAGTGGTAATGAACAGACATTACTCCATTATTTTACCTTACTAGGGTAACAGGTGCTTTGGTAACCTTACTTTCTTGTTGAATGAGCGACGGATGGCAATCTACAAAGGCAACGGGATTTATTTATTTTAGGAAATATTTTCAAAGATTCAAGAATAAGACTGACTGTCTCACTGAATAATTCATCTGTCTGATGTCATAACTTCAAAATGTGGCAGAATTGTACAATGACAAAACACAATGAGGGTATATTGAGTAAACACAAACTATTTTACTTCCGAAAGAAATTAGTTTTAAAAAAAGCAAGGAATACACGAAACACAGGGTGTAACAACTAGACCAAAACGGAGAAAACGGTCTCCAGAGGATCAAATTATCTTCCATTGGACGATTTTCGGAAATAACTCCGTCAGGTGTGTATATATTGTGAAAGAGTGAATACCCTTGCTTTTCCTCTAATAAAAAACGTCACACGTGCTCCTGTCCACGTGTGTCCGACACACCCCTCGCTAGTGATTGGCCCCTCCAATGTGTGTCCGACACGCCCCTCGCTAGTGATTGGCCCCTCCAATGTTTGTCCGACACACCCCTCGCTAGTGATTGGCCCCTCCAATGTGTGTCCGACACGCCCCTCGCTAGTGATTGGCCCCTCCAATGTTTGTCCGACACACATCTCGCTAGTGATTGGCCCCTCCAATGTTTGTTCGACACACATCTCGCTAGTGATTGGCCCCTCCAATGTTTGTCCGACACACCCCTCGCTAGTGATTGGCCCCTCCAATGTGTGTCCGACACACCCCTCGCTAGTGATTGGCCCCTCCAATGTTTGTCCGACACACCCCTCGCTAGTGATTGGCCCCTCCAATGTTTGTCCGACACACTGACCCCTCGCTAGTGATTGGCCCCTCCAATGTTTGTCCGACACACCCCTCGCTAGTGATTGGCCCCTCCAATGTGTGTCCGACACACCCCTCGCTAGTGATTGGCCCCTCCAATGTTTGTCCGACACACCCCTCGCTAGTGATTGGCCCCTCCAATGTTTGTCCGAGTAAAAACCAAGGACATTCACTCTTTCACAACCCATACAAACACGATAGTTATTTTCGGAATTCGTCAATTCAAAGGACAATGTACACCAGTTGTTTTGCTTGTCAGAGTATGGATTTTTTTTATGATAGCTTATTACGGGAGTGAAGGGTTTAACTGACTTGACGGCGCGAGTATGATGACAAACAAATATCAGGAAAAGCAGAACACCAATAAAAGCGTGGTTATATCCTGAAGCATACACTGGTATAGAGTAAGCAGGGTACCGATTATGGATACAACAGCATCACCCAAACCGTTTATATTTACAGAAGCACTGTATAGATTATAAATACAAGTAGGCTACACTCATAGATGGACACAAAATACATAGGTCTACACAAACAAAAATCAAACGTTACAAATTCTGATGAGGTTACATATTGTGAGTGACAAATAAATAAAAGTAACTGGCAGGCAATCAGCAGATAACCATAACTAAGTTGGTTACACTTGTTATTATCTATACCACTTTACACAAGAAAATGGTCCACATCAACCACACAGTGACACAACGATCAAATCGAGAGAAAATGTCAAAAAAGTACAATACAAAATAATTTCAAATGAAGACTTCACCCTTGAAAGTGTACGAAGTTACACGTGTACAATTGACAAAAACACCAATATAGCCAGAGAACAAAGAAATCCTCCCTGTCTAAAACAATAGAGACATTACAGCTAAAGCACTTACTCCAAGATTCCTTCAAAACCACAGGCCACAGACACCCCTATCCCCTTCTCCCTACCTAGTTTCTCTCTCTGGAATCCTTCTTTTTATATTTAGTCAAGTTTTGACTAAATATTTTAACATCGAGGGGGAATCGAAACGAGGGTCGTGGTGTATACATGTGCGTGTGTGTGTGTGTCTGTGTGTCTGTGTCTGTGTGTGTGTGTGTGTGTGTGTGTAGAGCGATTCAGACTAAACTACTGGACCGATCTTTATGAAATTTGACATGAGAGTTCCTGGGTATGAAATCCCCGAACGTTTTTTTTCATTTTTTTGATAAATGTCTTTGATGACGTCATATCCGGCTTTTCGTGAAAGTTGAGGCGGCACTGTCACGCCCTCATTTTTCAACCAAATTGGTTGAAATTTTGGTCAAGTAATCTTCGACGAAGCCCGGACTTCGGTATTGCATTTCAGCTTGGTGGCTTAAAAATTAATTAATGACTTTGGTCATTACAAATCTGAAAATTGTAAAAAAAAATAAAAATTTATAAAACGATCCAAATTTACGTTTATCTTATTCTCCATCATTTGCTGATTCCAAAAACATATAAATATGTTATATTCGGATTAAAAACAAGCTCTGAAAATTAAATATATAAAAATTATTATCAAATTTAAATTGTCCAAATCAATTTAAAAACACTTTCATCTTATTCCTTGTCGGTTTCTGATTCCAAAAACATATAGATATGATATGTTTGGATTAAAAACACGCTCAGAAACTTAAAACAAAGAGAGGTACAGAAAAGCGTGCTATCCTTCTTAGCGCAACTACTACCCCGCTCTTCTTGTCAATTTCACTGCCTTTGCCATGAGCGGTGGACTGACGATGCTACGAGTATACGGTCTTGCTGAAAAATGGCATTGCGTTCAGTTTCATTCTGTGAGTTCGACAGCTACTTGACTAAATATTGTATTTTCGCCTTACGCGACTTGTTTTTTAATTAAATTAAAACACAGTGAAACCCCCCTTTTAAGACCTCCCCGGCTTCTTTGTTTAAGACTTCCTCCCTTTTAAGACCGTATTTTGTCAGAGATTCTGTTCATTACATCTGGCAAATTATCCGGAATCGGCGTATGGCTGCCTAAATACGTATGGCTGCCTAAATACAGGGGGAAAACGGTTATAAACGTAAAAACCCACTCGTGCAAAAAACACGGGTGTATGTGGGAGTGTCAGCCCATGAACGCAGAAGCCGAAGAGATTTAGCAAATGCTGCAAATATTTCATATTATAATTTATATTATGTGGATTCGTTTCTAATACTGTTGGGGTTCTTCTTCTTCTGCGTTCGTGGGCTGAAACTCCCACGTACACTCGTGTTTTTTGCACGAGTGGAATTTTACGTGTATGACCGTTTTTTACCCCGCCATTTAGGCAGCCATACGCCGTTTTCGGAGGAAGCATGCTGGGTATTTTCGTGTTTCTATAACCCACCGAACTCTGACATGGATTACAGATTCTTTTTCGTGCGCACTTGGTCTTGTGCTTGCGTGTACACACGGTACGGGGGTGTTCGGACACCGAGGAGAGTCTGCACACAAAGTTGACTCTGAGAAATAAATCTCTCGCCGAACGTGGGGACGAACTCACGCTGACAGCGGCCAACTGGATACAAATCCAGCGCGCTACCGACTGAGCTACATCCCCGCCCTGTTGGGGTTGTGACTCCCATACTTCTGGATGTGTCATTGACCGAACTATCAAAAACGAAGTTGTTGTTGATGATCATAATAATATCACCCTGCATTTACAGAATCAAAGATGTTTTCACAATCTACAGTTACGGCCGCTACACAGGACGGATTACAATCTTTCTGGCTTGTATACAAATGTAAAAGTGGAAACAGAACACACCACACAGACGACATGCGGGGGAAGCCAGTGTTAGTATAGATACACAGTGACATCAACAGGGGAGGGG
The DNA here is from genome assembly GCF_037325665.1 of Littorina saxatilis. NCBI lineage: Eukaryota > Metazoa > Mollusca > Gastropoda > Littorinimorpha > Littorinidae > Littorina > Littorina saxatilis. The sequence continues at coordinate 3,942,365 of NC_090250.1, read as the reverse complement.
CTGCGAAACGGACGTCAAACACGGAGACGAAAAATAAACGGGTGTCTTCCAGGACAAAATCCGTTAGCCCAGAGAAAACTATCACCTCTGCCAATCAGAGACTGTTTACACTTCACAGTCCTGTTCAATTGTTTCTCTGCCGCTTGGTCCGTGGGTGAGTTGGCGGTGAGGGTACCCGTTTCCGAGTCTGTGTCGGGTACGTATCCTGCAATGACACCAGAAGAAAAGAAAGTAAGTGTGCAATGACAGTGAGTATGCATATATATATAAAATGTTTGTCATTGTCCAAAGGAAATAAACGTACGCAAAACTGCTTGTTGTTGTTTAAGAATGATCATACCATTGTGTTTCCTTCAAGAATATTGTAATGCGTGGACGTACACTTGCTTGCGAGTGCGTATGAGTGTCTGGTTGGTTCGTTGCTTTTCTGTTTGTTTTGTTCAAACACTTTTTGTTTGTGTCCTCAAGTCTACATAAGGTTTCAAACGCTTTCACAGGAGACAACAAAAAACGAATCTAGAACTCATTCGCACAGCTGTTTATATCTGGACGCATTCTTCAGATTCATATTGCCAGCTGTCACCGCACTCAGGACTGTTTCACTGTCCGATCAATGTTCCTGTAGCAACAGATTGCCTGAGCTAAAGGTACATTGTCCAAAGAAGGGCCAAACGCGATATATAGAACTTTTGTTGTTGTTGCTTGCGTTTGTTTTGAAGCCGGTCCAAGGCAGAATTCTCTAACCGCGATAACGTGTGTCTATCGAAAGAGAGGTCTGGTATGCAACCATACACACATACTATGAATGTCAGTACACGGCGCCATAATCACTGAACCTACTCTGCGATATGGCATTAGTGTTTTCACGATTGTAAGCACTTCTGTTGATGGGCATGGTGAGTGTAATGTCTGCTGTAAGTTATTGCTAATCTAAGCTCTGTTTTCGTCCCACACCCCCATTATATTTCTGCTTCTGAATCTTTTAACTCAGTATCCAGACGAAAAGTGTCTGCAAAGCTATTGCTCATTTTGTTGCTGTTCGTCCGGCTTCTGTCCTGGGTAAAAGTATTGCTTGATGTCTGCCAAGTCATTGCTCATTTAGTTGCTGTTCCTCCCTACACCCCATTAACACTTCTACAACTGAATCATTACAATCCAGGTGAAAAGTGTCTGCCAAGCTGTAGTCCATTTTGTTGCTGTTCGCCCCACACCCCAATAACATTACTACTGAATCAATAACTATCCTGGTGAACAGTATTGCGTTCTGTCTGTAAAGTCATTGATCATTTAGTTTCTGTTCGTCCCACACCCCATTAACACTTCTACTACTAATTCAATACCTATCCAGACGAAAAGAGTTGCAGTGTGTCTGCCAAGTTATTGATCATTTCGTTGTGTTTCGCCCTGCACCCAACTTTTATTTCTTCTACTGAATCTATAACTATCCTGTCAAACAGAATCTAACTTTATGCCAGCTCATTTTGCTGTACCTAATAGCATTTCTATCACAAAATCAATAACTATCCTGGCCAACAGTACTGCTTTATGCCTGCCAAATATTTGCTCATTTAGTTATGTCAAACAGTATAACTTAATGCCCGCCAAGCAGTTGCTCACTTGGCTCGTGTATAACTTAATGCCCGCCAAGCAGTTGCTCACTTGGCTCGTGTATAACTTAATGCCCGCCAAGCAGTTGCTCACTTGGCTCGTGTATAACTTAATGCCCGCCAAGCAGTTGCTCACTTGGCTCGTGTACAACTTAATGCCCGCCAAGCAGTTGCTCACTTGGCTCGTGTATAACTTAATGCCCGCCAAGCAGTTGCTCACTTGGCTCGTGTATAACTTAATGCCCGCCAAGCAGTTGCTCACTTGGCTCGGTTTCGCTTCTACACCTAAAAGCATTTGTGCTACTGAGTCATTGACTATCCTGCCGAACAGTATAACTTTATCTCTGCCAAAGTACTGCTCAATTAGTTGTTTTTCGACCCACACAACCCAATAACATTTGATACTAATCAATACATATCTTGGTGAACAATACCGATTTATGTCTACCATGTTATTGCTCATTTAGTTATGTTTCGCACTCCACCTAGCTATTATTTCTACTACTGAATCAATAACTACCGTGGGGTCAGTGTCCCGTACAAGGAACAATGCACAGCTGGCTGTGAAGTGACACCGCACGCTACATGGAATGTTTTGCTTGTCATAAGAAAAGGCTAGATCTGTGAAAGGGATGCGGAGTTCTTTGTAAACGGTGACAGGGTTTAAAAGAAATGACGCATAAGAGCCAGGGATGTATGGCTCGGCAAATGAAAGGTACAGTTAGTGCGAATATTGAGTGCAAACTACTCTCGTTGTCAAGTAGCACAACGAGAATTTACTCTTGTCGTCGTCGTCGTCGTCGTCGTCGTCTTCATTATCATCATCATCATCATCATCATCATCATCATCATCATCATCATCATCGTCGTCAATATCATCATCATCATCATCAATATCATCATCATCATCATCATCATCATCATCATCATCATCATCATCATCATCATCATCATCATCATCGTGTTAACAGTGCCCTTATAATCATCATCATGGTAACAACACAGTGAGACAAACAACCACTCACCGGTATCAGCGCTCGTGGTGGACACCAGGGACAGGGGTCGTTCCTGTTTCTTGTGCCCCTCCAGCAGGTCCTTCTGCAGGTTGGCGTCCACAGCCATCCCCGCGCTCTCCTCACCACCATCCTTTTCCTCCGGCGACACCTCCACCACAGTCACCTTGCTGTCAAATTCCACAGACCTCCGCTTGGAGGCAGGGGAAGAAGACTCCGCAGGAGCAGCCCCAGCCTCTGCAGCAGCGAACCCTTTCTCCGAGATGCCAGAGTCCGTCATCATCTGATGAGCTTCCTGGGTCATCCCTAAGGGAAAGTCGTCGATGCTCTCAAAGCCGTCTTCGGCCTCCTCAAACTGGGCGGTTTCCACGTCCGACATATGCATCCTCTTGTCGGCGTGGCTGGCGGGGTCGGCGCTGGCGTCACTGGCCGAGTCAGACGTACTGGTGGACAGGGACATGCCATCGGGACACTTCTCTAGCAACTTACCGTCAAAGCCGTCCTGGTCGTAGTCCCACTCCAGAACCTGGGAGACCTCGGGGGACACGCCTGTGGAGCTGTCCTCCTGCAGGTGCTCCGCCCTCACGCCGTTGGCGCTGCTGCCACTGTCTTTCCTCTCCCGAGCCACTGCCGTGAACGTCTGGTTCAGGTTCTTCTTCACCAACGACGCTGCTGCCACCGAGATCTTCCCACCAGTGGATGTGTCCACCTCTGACAGGCTGCCGGGAAGATTCTCCACCCCTCCGCTGTCTTCCAGAAACTTCTTAAAGTCCACGGCTTGCAGGGGTGTAGAGGTCAGGCCCGCCTCGTGGACCGTAGCGACAGAAGTCTCGTCCAGCGTGCTGGAATTTCCATCGGACTCGCTGGCCGAGGAGTTGATCTTGTCCGCCACCCCTGAGACACCCTCCAGCAGGCAGGTGTCGTCTGCGATGATGTCGGGGTCCATGAGCCCCAGACTGTCGGAGGACAGAGTGGAGGTGCTGAACGTGATGGCCCGCGTGGCCGTCTCGCGCGGCGGGGAGGGGGAGGCGGAGGAGACCACGTCGGGCAGGTTAGTGCCGGCCAGACTGTCCTTGTTGAAGGTGATGTTGAGGTACTGCCGGCTGTCTGTCTGGAGCCGCTTCTCTACATGGCAGCTGTACGTCTCTTCTGGGTCTTTACTCAAAGGTCCCTCAGTCTCCGTACCGTCGACAGTGAAGGTGGAGTTTAGTCCCGCGTCTCCGCCATGGCTGTGAGAGTTGGACAGTGTGGCGATCTTGGATGCATTCCCTTTCAGACCCTCTGCGGACTTAGACTTGACCACTGCGCTACCACCCCCTACTCTAGGGATGCCTGAAAGTCGAGCAATGTGAGACTTACTGGACGGAATCCTGCTCCCTCCATGGTCAACGCCGCTCAGCTTCTCCGCGGCTTCTAACACCTGCTTCTCTTCGAGAGGCGAGTCCGGCAAGCTCTCCGGTACATCCACTGGCGGTTTCTCTTCAAAGGGGTGCACCTCATCGGGAAAGACCTTGTCCGCAGGGGCGAAGATGCCTCTGAAGGGCTTGCAGGAGAAGTAGCGTGTGCCATCCACTTCCCCGTCATGGAGGCCCGAGGCGTCGAAAAGTTCGATCCCACACCAGAACCCGGGGGCGATGTGAGTGTTACCCACGTAGCGCAGAATGCCCGGCTTCACGCCGCTGATCAGAATACGACTGTCGACCTGCAGTTTCCTCCCGAGCAAGGTGAAACACTTATCTTCTTCTGGAGGTGCGTTCTTGACAGGGGACTTTTTGGTTTGAGGTGGAGAGTGGGGCTCATTGCTTACTAGGGGAGCTGAAAAGGACGGTGCGGGGATTCCCGATGGTCGCTTGGGGGCAGGGAGGAATGATCTCCGTTTCTCTCGACCTCCTCCTCCTCCCCCACCCGGCCCGGCGATCTTACTCTCCGACTGGAATGCCTGCAAAAGAACAGTCATGATTTTGTTATTGAGTTTATGAAACTTTAAGCAGGTACAACCTTAAAGGCACACGTCCTGCTCGTAACAAAAAACCCAGTCCTGCTCACCATGTAAGATCTGGCCAAGTGAAGGAATGGTCCTATCTCATGTGAAAACCTGCACACAGCTGAGACAGTTATTCGAACTGTTTTCACGAGAAGGCGTGTGCCTTTAACAGAAAATGTCCGACGACACGCACAGTTCTTTAACATATTAGGCTCGCTACACTGCAGCGTCATCAAAGTTGTTCGTCTCTTGTGTTAAAGAAAATCTATGGTACCTTAAACACAAAATAACTGGTGGAATGCATGCATATTCACAAGGTAGAGGTAACGTATGCAAGAGATGTCTTTCTTTATTTGGTGTTTAACGTCGTTTTCAACCACGAAGGGTTATATCGCGGATGGGATAGAGCCACTTGTTAATTGTTTCTTGTTCACAAAAGCACTAATCAAAAATGCTCCAGGGGCTTGCAACGTAGTACAATATATGACCTTACTGGGAGAATGCAAGTTTCCAGTACAAAGGACTTAACATTTCTTACATACTGCTTGACTATGCAAGAGATGTGGATGTCCTTTTTCTCGTGTAAGGTATGGCTATTACTGACACAGGTCATTCCATGCAGTGCCTAAAGGACGCAGAGACGAACTGTTTGGGGAGCCCTGAATCTATAAATGTATGGCTAAAAAGGGTTAAATAAAAGTCTGAACGCACGAAGCAGTCACTTGTTCGATCACGGTGCTGCTTTAGTCAGAAGTGTGAGCAAATGCACCCGGAATAACTGTGAACTCTATCCACACACACAAAAACTACTTACCCCAAGTCTTCTACCATAACACTGTAAACAAATGGCAACCTGCAGATGTACAATAATACTTAACACAAGTAGCAAACCACACTACTGTTCCCCAGCTTGTCAAAAAGCCAGGGAGGACAAGTCATGGTGTTAGAACAGTGGAACCCCCTTTTTAAGACCCCCCCCCCCCCCCAATTTAGGAGTTCCTCCCATTTAAGACCCTGTTTTTTCAGATTTTCTGTTGATAACCTGTGTAGATTAAGCCCCATTTTAAGACTCCCTTCTTTTAAGACCTGATTTTCTCAGACTTTGAGGCGGTCTTAAACGGGAGGTTCCACTGTAATCGTCTCACGTGATCCTCAGAGGGAGCGGAGGCGATTTGTCACATCAAGTTCACAGAGAGTGTGACACGGCGTGACAGGGAGACAGCGGCACGCACATCTCATCATCATTGTCATCAAACACTAAGTCATTGCGCAATAGCTACCTGTGTCCCCATTTACCTGAAGGTGTGGTGGGGTGGTACTGGGGTTGAGGGAAAGAAAGAGAGAGAGAGTGAGAAAGAGGGTGACGGCATAGAGCGAGGAAGAGACAAGAGAAACATATACACTGACTGACTGACCGACTGACTGACTGACAAACTAAAGTATTGACTGACTGATGGACGATCAGATTGACTGACAGAGAGGGAGAGAGAGGGGGAGAGAGGGGGAGAGAGAGGGGGAGAGAGATGATAATTAGTTTTAACGTCCTCTTAGAACCAATTGGCCTATCTTGGGAAAGGTGGAATTGATATGCTTTATGGGGGGACAGGACACTGGACAGACATGCAAACAGAGAACACATATGATCGTGTTATAGATCTGGAAGTCTGTTGTTGCGATATTTCAAAATGGGGATGGAAGTAAAGATGTTGTTGGGGTTGTTGCCATAGTGTACGCGAAATATAGTTGGAGTGGAGCGGTTTTGTAGGCTTATTTGCTTTATATTTATGTAAAATATTTTTCAGACTTTTGGATAATGCCAAAATAATGTAATAAAGAACTGGCTGAATAAGTAAATAAATCCGTCTCGATATAACCTTCGTGGTTGAAAACGACGTTAAACACTTAATAAAGAAAAGAAAGTAAATAAATACGTAACTAGAAACATAAAAAAAAAATTATTAGCCAAATAAGAATATTAAATATAACTTGCTAAAATAATATATCAGATTGGGGAACTTAAGTTCAGGTAGGAGGGCGGTGTATGTGATTTAGCCTTGTTTGAATAGAGCTATATTATAGGTGTTGTAGGCGCTTTGGTTGTTGGGCGTGGGGGGGGGGGGGGGGGGTCGGTGGGAGAGAGGGTTGAGGGGTGGGAAGGGGGAGAGGGGATGAAGTTTTCAAAACAGATGTCCTATTTCAGCCTTATGTATTGAGAGACACAGGGTGTATGCTGGCTTCCATTGAAGCGTGCAATGTTTATCTAAAAACTCATGGGGTTTCAGTTTGTGTTCGTTGACAAGGGTGTGTAGGTTGCGGAAATCTTGTTTGAGTAATTGGCAGCGGTCAAAGAGGTGTACAAAAGATATTAGCTTTCCACATTCACAGAGACGGGGAAAGAACTTGTGAGCGCATCCATCCGTGCGAATTCTGCGAAGTATTTTAAGGAGGGGGGTGGGGAGTGTAGGCCTGTTTTGTTTTGTTTGTCGGGGCAGAATAAGCCAACCATGGGCATCGCCTTCTGTTTTTAATTCTGTGGTGAGAGAGAGGGGGAGTATGAGAGAGAGGAGGGATCGGTCAACATAAACGATCTTCGTGGAACGACTCATCAATAGATGGAAGTAAATATTTCGATCACGCTGACATTGAGCGTAACAAAATCTCTACTACTGGTGACTGCAGATACCCAGTGACTACCCCCCTCCCCGCCCCTTAAAAACCCTAATATAAGACTCCCAGAAAGGTATACGTGAATAATTTACTCTCGATCACACAACACAAGCACCTGACGCTGTTAATAAAAAGAGCTGGTGCTCCCGTTCTCGTCGAAATAACATGTTCAATTTATCGACGAAATAAAATGAACTCTTCCACTACGCTTCGTGCGGGGACAGCCAGACCAGTCATTCAAATCAATACACAGTTTCACAACGAGGGACAAGAGAGTCGCGAATTTGTATAGCATCCCTTTTCGTTGCCTCTTTAATCTGGTTTGAAAGGTGGCACCACGGGGAGTACGTTTACAAAACGCAATGGAAAAAACATATATATCCTTTTTACTCTATAGATCTCTATACATAATTATTTTGCCTCACAAAATATTGCATGTCAAATGCAAAGTGTTCTGTTTTGTAAGCATGGCAGCTTGATTCAACTTAGGGAAACATAAACTTCACTTTGTATACTTAGGCATTTTCAACATTTGCTTTATAAAAAGAAAAAAATACTGAAATATATTTTAAACCCTTTGGAAAAATCTAAACAAATATACGCACAGGCACGCACGCACGCACACATTGTACCCACACGCACGCACGCAAGCACGGACGCACGCACGCACGCACACATTGTACCCACACACACACACGTGCAGACTGTCAAACAAACACACACACACACACACACACACACGTGACACGTGCAAACTGTCACACACACACACACACACACACATACACGTGCAGACTGTCACACACACAAACACAAACACACACACACACACACACATACACACACAGGGTAATGTATATTATGCATGTGTAACCGAATTTGAAGAAAGCCACGGCAGAAATCGAGTCCTATTTATCAATCATTATGAGGCTTATATCGCGCGTAGGCCCTATTCCGTGGGTACAGTTCTTAGCGCAGGGATTTATTTATTTTTTATTTTTTTTTATGCAATTTTTATCGCGCACACTGTATATTCAAGGCGCAGGGATTTATTTATGCCGTGTGAGATGGAATTTTTTAACACAATACATCACGCATTCACATCGGCCAGCAGATCGCAGCCATTTCGGCGCATATCCTACTTTTCACGGCCTATTATTCCAAGTCACACGGGTATTTTGGTGGACATTTTTATCTATGCCTATACAATTTTGCCAGGAAAGACCCTTTTGTCAATCGTGGGA